>NW_020200972.1:26077-27098 GCF_001531365.2 Cynara cardunculus var. scolymus
TTTATTTTGAAAAATTGAAAAGTGTTATTTATTAATTGTTGCTGTGACTCGCTTGCCTGTTACATCTCGTGTTTCCGCTTTAGCGGGGTGTGACACTTTGTTGTCAAACCTTAATCAAAGTCATATTTGTTGGTTTTTGACTTGCATTGCTTTGGTTTTGGGCCATTTTTTGTTTAGCTTTATAGTATTTTTTTATGTTGTAAATTTGGAGCATTGTTTAACTGTTTTGGTTTGTGTTTTAAACTGTTTGAGAAATTTTTGAACTATTATGCGTCGCATAAACTGTTTTAATCAGTCTTTGACTGTTTTTAAGAGTTTTTAACTGTTTTCAACAGTTTTGACTGTTTTACTGATATTTGACAGTTTTTCGTCGATTTTCTGATTTCTCATCAGTTTTTGTATTTTATTTTGTGTGTTTGAGCTTAACTGTATCTTTGATTTCTTTTAGCTGATTTCATCGCATTTGATCCTAAATCATTTTTTTAATTGGCAATTTCATATGAGAGAGGGGACGAACAATTGAGAGAGAAAATTGTTGAATTGGAAAAGAGAGTAGAAGACTATAAAGAGAAATACATAAATATGTTTGATGAAAATTATGCAGATAAGGAATTATTAAGGATCTGCAAAGAGAGAATAGAGCTTTGATGGAAAATTCTGAAGAAGGTTCCTTGCAGAAGATAAGCGAACTTGAGAAAACCTTGGATGCAGCAAGAAAAGAATTAGAGGATGAGATAGCAGTTCCAATAAGATAAAACAAGATTTAGTCAATAAACATAATAAATCTGAATCTGTAACACCCCAAATCCACACATTGCATATAACACATAATTCATATATAGAATACATGTTTTCCCCCACATAGGTCCTTGATACAAGAGTCTGTAATATAAAATACACAACCCAAAAATTACAAAAGTACAAGTTCTTGTATCCTAGCATCTATGCTTCCAAAACAGCTAAGCATATAGAGAAGTAATTCACAAAGTGCTGATGCTAATATACATGATCTTTTGAAGTT
>NW_020200972.1:29269-41358 GCF_001531365.2 Cynara cardunculus var. scolymus
TCCCGATAATCTATACACATTCTCATTGACCCGTCCCTCTTTTTAATAAATAAAACCGGAGCTCCCCAAGATGAAGTACTTGGTCTAACAAAACCCTTGTCAAGTAGTTGAGTCACCAATTCTTTCAATTCTGATGGGGTTAATCTATATGGTGTTTTGGCTACAGGTGTTGCTTCGAGTATCAAATCAATCCTAAATTCAATAACTCTATCTGGAGGTAGTTAACAAGTCTTCTGGAAAGACTTCAGGATATTCACTAACAATCGGAATTAATTCTTGCTTATTCTTTTCTTTCTTAGCATCAATTATATAGGCTAAAAATCTTTGGCATTTCTTTTGGATACATTTTCTGGCTTTYATCACAGATAGTAAACTGGTATGATGATCCTGATGATCACCATAAATTACAGCTGTACCTCTGTCAGGTAACATAATTCTAATCATCTTTTCACTGCAAACGATGCTAGCCTTATTTTCTGCCAACCAATCCATTCCTACTACCACATCAAATTCTTTCATAGGCATGGGAAACAATCAGATAGATATCTCACAATCCTCAATCATGATAGTGCATTTTTTAAACATATAACTAACAAATACTTGACCGTTAGCAGTATCAACTACTAATTTATCGTCAAGTAGCACAGAATTCATATGAGCATATGAGGCAAATGATGGGAATACAAACGAGAAGTTTGCACCCGAGTCAAATAACACTTTAGCATGTATGGAGTTTACGAAAAAATGTACCTGTTACTACATCGGGTGTAGTTTCTGCTTCATGTTTGGTCATTTGAAAAGATCGACCCCGTGCCCCACCCATTGCTCCTCTACTCATATTTCGTCTTCCTCGTCCTGTTGATGTATTGCTCCCCATGGTTAACTGTGGGGTTTTCATTTATGGGCAATTTGGTCTAAGGTGATCTGGAGAATTACAATTAAAACACCTTTTAACTGTTAGGCAACCATTTGATAAATGACCTGTTTCACCATATCTATAACATTTCTTTATCCCACTTCTGCATTCTCCCTGATGAACTTGATGACATAGGGGACAAATCCTTTCATTGAATCTTTGTATGGGCCAATTTCCATGCTTTACAACTTTTGGTCCTTTGTATCCGGTTGATGGACCTTCCCATTTCCTCTTTTATATCGCTTTCCCTTCTTCTTCTCTGTTCTTGTTTCTATCTGTTACCTCTGCTGCGTTAATAGTCAATGAAAATGTAGCCGGATTCATGGCTATGACAATTTCTCGGTTTATTGGAGTACCTTCAATTCTGTCTGTCTCTATTCTGGCAGGATTCTTCAAAATAGAAGTCAAGGTTTCCCTTAACTTCCCCATTTCTTCAGCTAATATGTCTTTTGTTATATATTCTGGGTGAGACATCTGTTCTTGATTCATGTTTTCAGAGTTTGATTCTGCTAGATTCATATTAATTTCTGGCTGGCTTATTCTGCCTCTGGTCTGCCCCCTATCTCTGCCTTTACCTCTGCTTCTGTCCTCAGAGGTGCCAATAGGAGCAATAGGGGATTCTTCTTCATTGGGGCGGGTGATCCTTTCTGACCTTCTTGCTCTACTAGCCATTTGTAGATATCAAAGTAAAACACACATTTTTCACATTCCCAAATATAATAAAGTGTCCAAGTTCAGTTATGTACCTGTAGATTCAAAATTACATTGGCCAGATGTAATCCGAAAATACCTTACACACTGATCTCTTAACTTATTATATTTATTTCAAAGGTTCTAGCTATGTCTGGGACCCTAATATGCAATAGAATAGTTTAAGTCTATGCATCATCATGCAATTGATCACCTAAATCCCTTAAACTTAGGCTCTGATAGAATCTGAACTGCAAATTAAGAGGAACTCTTCTGGGAGGAAAAATACAGAGACTGAGAACTTCATTGAGAAAATTCATAAATATGAGAATGATTTGATTGAGATAAGGAAATTATTGGAACTAGAAAAGGAAAAGGTTTTAGAGGATGAGAATGTTTTAAATGTTGAAAGGAAAGATACGGAGAAAGAAAAGAAGAGGATTATTGAAGTTGAGAAAAGATTAGATTTTGAACGAAAATCTTTTGGGAATAAGATTAACTCGTTGGAGCTGAATGCCAAAATGCTTTTAAAACAAATTTTTGATTTTGAACAACTTATCATCTTGGAACGAGCCAAGGTTGATAAAGAAAAGAAAGAGTTTAAAGAAGAGTGTCTGAGCAAGAATATGGAATTGCTTAATAGTGCTGAACAAAGCAGAAAGCACTAGATGAAGAGAAGAGACTCTTTGCTCTTGAAAAGAAAAACACTGTCAAGAAACATGCAGCAATTGCCAAAGAACTTACAGAAAAAAAGAAGTGGCTTGACATTGCTTCTGAGAATGATAAGAGAAGTTCAGATGAAGAAACAAAGAAGTTTGAGAAAGAAAGAAAAGTGTTTGATAAACTGAAGAAAGAATTAGAAGGTAAGTTTTTGGATACTGCAAAGAAATTGTCTGATCTAGAGACAGAACTTGTAACTGAACTGAATATGAGATCTGAACTTAAGAAGAAGTATGATTTAGTTGCTGATGAGAGAGACCGGTTACTTAAGAAAGTAACAGATTTTTCAAGAGCTGAAAGCTCAACTGGTTCTCAATCTCAGTGTAAAACTTGCTTTTATAACTGTTCCAGTGTTAAATCCAACAGTTATTCAAGCAGTCCTAAATCAACTGTTTCTAAGAACAAGTCTCGTTCTTCAAATCAGTTTTATCAAGGGTATGTCATTGGGTCACCCCATAATTTTTCAAAATTTAAACAAGTTTGGGTTAATAAAGCTGATTCAGTTGTTTCTCATAAATCTGTTGTAACTAACATTGTTCTTCCTTGCACTATGACATCTACTAATCAATTGACCAGTCTCAGCAAGAGAAGAATCCTATGCTCAAATTGTGGAACTAATAATTTTGTTAACAAGAAGAAGATCAACAGAGGATATGGGAACAACTGGTTTGAAAACAACTGGAATTCATTTAACAGGTATAATAATGACTGGTATTGTTCTTACTCCTTATCTGATATACCTGTTAGAAGTTCTAAAAAGAAGACATTTAATAAAAATAGATGGTTTAGAAGTTACAACATACCCCAACCCGATACTAACAAAATAGGACCCAAATTCATTTAGGTAACAAAATCTATTTGATCTGATTTTTCAGGTGTGTCAATTTTGTATAGATCAGAATATTATATCAGTGATACACTAATGTAAGGGGAGTTGTAATATGTTCCAAACAAAGGCTTCTGAACAGTTTAGTTCAGGACCCATGCTTTACCGAGTGTGGTTTCTAAACACTCAGTTTAGAACCCGTGCTTAAAATGTTTCCTTTATTTTTTTTAATTCTTTGAGCTTAACTAAAACAATACTATAATCTACTTTCTAGGGGGAGTCTCTACAAGTTTTAAATACATGTTTTCTGGAAGTGAATAAAATTTTGTTTTCGAAGCGAGTACATTTTCTGAACAAGTATTTCCTGAGATTTTACTTGCGTAATGTTAGACCCCATAAGTATTATGCATGAAGTAATGAAGACAAACAAGTGATGAAGAACTAAAAGGCCGATGGAAGACTTCAAGGAAAAATGACTAAGTCTGAAGAACAACCAAAGGTCGATGAACTGACCAGAGATGCGATGGAAAGTGCATCTTCATAACCCCTCTAGGTAATAACACCTGGAGTTTCCTTCACCAGTTCAACCAGAAGCAAGCAATGAAGATATGAAGATAAGGTTGAACTCATACCCAATGGAAGACAGCTGGAGATGACTAATCAACAGCTGGATTCTACAAAGTTTATCTGTCTTTAATGTTTATCCATGTTTTAGATAAGCTTTATCTGTTAGTAGAAGATTAGCTAAATAGTCTCAGTAGATAGTTATCTTCTTATTAGATTACTAGTATAAATAGGTGGTTAGGCCTATTGTAATCAAGTACTCTTTCTACGTTTTTCACAATCATTGGAATAAAGTGAAATCTTTGGCACTCAAGTTTATCCTTTGAATGTTTACATTGTTCTTGAGTGTTCATCATTTTATTCATTCAGACACTATAATTTGGTTATTCTTAACTTAATTATTAGTGTTATTGAGAGATCTGGGATCAACAATTGGTATCAGAGCCAATTGATTGTTTTTTCAATCAAATGATCAACAATTGGTATCAGAAGAGGAGCAGAGCATCATGCTCCAGCAGCCGCTCGCACAAAAGGCCACAACATGAGGACCCAGACCCCGATGATCAAGGTCTTGGACCTCATGAGGGGGTGAATCAGCCGAGGCTGCTCACCCGACAGAATCCGCTGCACCACCACCCTAATCTCAAACACAAAACCCATCATCTCCCTCAAACCAAGGAACCCAAGCGAGGGAACCAGAGGATCAGCCCTCTGAAGATGTACATAATGTACATGTTCCCCTCGCCACCTCCCAAGAACCCATCGAGTTGAGCTCATCGACCGATGAAGAACCATCCACACCACCAACAACCAACCTACCCTTCACCCCATCACCAACTCCCAATCTACCATTAACCCTTCAGCAACACCATGCACCACATAAACCTTCACCTCACTACCCATACAACCACAACCCACAATCACCCAACCTTTATCACCACAACAACCTCTAACCCAAACACAACCCGATGAACCAGAAACCACCAAAACTGAAACCCATGAACCAGAGCCAACCCAAACCATTCCATCACCAACCCATTCTCAACCCTTAGCCCAAACACAACCCACAGCCCAACCAACCCAGGTGCAAGCGGATGTTCCATCTTCATCGAGGCACCCTCCTCAAGGGGTCGTCGATGAAATCATCGCCAACATGGAGTCATTCAGGAGACGTCCAGAGGTGCCATCGAGGGAGCTAATCATGATGGAAAATATCCATCAATATTTGTATCATGATCGCGATGAAGGCTTGACTCTCAATCCTCCAATTCTTTCACCAGAATCCATGAACCTCCTACACCATAGGTTTGTTAGACAAACTACCCAACCACCACGGGCTGTCTTTTCAAATGATGGAATAAGGTTGGTCATGGACATCAAGATGAGGACCTTCGCCAACAGAGCCATCAAGTACATCGAGTACACAGTGGAGCGAGCCCACGGTCAGGTCAGCGTCATTAGTGACAATGATTTGATCAATCTCAATCCCTATGATAGGATCAGGGTATACATTTTGGGATGGCGAACAGAGTGATCGTGCAGACAATGGAGACCTTGGTGAAGCATCGAGCCAATAGTGACTTTAAAATTGCTCTTCGGCTTGGCATCAACAGACTTTCCTGCAATCCACCCGATGAAGACTTCCCTGGCCTGCAGGAGAAGAGGTCTGCCTCTGTCCTTACTCAACCAGAACTAGGTCTGGTATATAAAAATGAGTTTGGAATGAAGAAATTTTTTAGGTTGACTGAGGCCTTTAAGTACTCAAATGAAACACTTGAATGGTTTCAGAAAGCCATCAGAGACAGGTTGGGCAGACCTCATGTGCAGATAGACGATGGACAGAGACTGATTCATGAGATATCTACAGTTGTCCAATACAGAGGACTACTTATGCTCTTTTGGGATATATCACAAGGAAGACCTTGAATCTAGTCTTACTTATGTTTTGTCTTGTAATTTCTTTTATTTCATCCTTGTAAGAATTCATCATTTGTTCCAATGAAAATTTGGCAAAAGATGCTTTTCTTTAGAATAGCCTTTGTTCTTCACTTATACTTTGAATGTTCTTAGATTAGTTAATGTTTGTTTTTTCATTACTTAGGGGGAGATTGTTCGACCCCATAAGTATTATGCATGAAGTAATGAAGACAAACAAGTGATGAAGAACTAGAAGGCCGATGAAAGACTTCAAGGAAAAATGACTAAGTCTAAAGAACAACTAGAGAGTTAATGAACTGACCAGAGATGCGATGGAAAGTGCATCTTCATAACCCCTCTAGGTAATAACACTTGGACTTTCCTTCACCAGTTCAACCAGAAGCAATCAATGAAGATATGAAGATAAGGTTGAACTCATACCCCATGGAAGACAGCTGGAGATGACTAATCAACAGCTGAATTCTACAAAGTTTATCTTGCTTTAATGTTTATCCATGTTTTAGATAAGCTTTATTTGTTAGTAGAAGATTAGTTAAATAGTCTCACTAGATAGTTATCTTCTTATTAGATTACTAGTATAAATAGGTGGTTAGGCCTATTGTAATCAAGTACTCTTTCTACGTTTTTCACAATCATTGAAATAAAGTGAAATCTTTGGCACTCAAGTTTATCCTTTGAATGTTCATACATTGTTCTTGAGTGTTCATCATTTTATTCATCCAAACACTATAATTTGGTTATTTTTAACTTAATTATTAGTGTTATTGAGAGATCTGGGATCAACAATTGGTATCAGAGCCAATTGATTATTTTTCCAATCAAATGATCATCAAAAATCTCTCAATTCACGTTTTTCATAAAATATCTTCTATATAAACGTAAATTTTCTCTCTTCTAAAAAGCTTAATGGCCAGCTGGAATTCCGCTTATAGTATTGGTTCCCTCACCAAACCTCCAACTCTTCAAAGAGAAGAGTACCCACAATGGATGTAACACCCCCATTCCGAAGGAAGGGAGGTTACTTCAAAACGTAACGGAGCGCTATATAAAACCTCCAAAATATAGTCTCCAATACAAAATAAAATCTTCCAATAACGAAATTGAATATAACTCCAAATAAGATATAAAGGTCTCCAAACAAACTATTTCCAAAATTCTCTAACAACCGAGGAAAATCTAAAAACAACCAAAGAAACCTAATCTAATAGCCAAAAGAAAAAGATTCTAATAAGCGAAATAACATAGTTCTAAACCTCTCGAAACCTTGAAACCAAGATCCTGGTGTACTCTCTGTCACAAGACTTAGCCGCCCCCTTGATTACCTGCCGTGAGGATTAGAAGAAAACACGGTTGAGCCAAATGCCCAGTGAACGGATAAACAAATATAGAAAAACGGTATTACAAACATGCCAAAATCGAACCAAACGAGTACCAAAATCTTAGAAAATCAACAAATAACATAATCATACGAAATCATATGAATGGACAAATCGAGCTCGAAAACGCATACACTTGCATATTAACTAACATGACAAGTGTCAGACATATGGCMACACAGGCCTGTACGTTGGACTGCAGATCCACACGTACCAAATGTGAGATGTGGCRTTGGACACTACACCGACATCCACCCTACAAATGAATAACATATGCTAGGGCCGACCCATACGCCTCCTAAATCAAATATCCATCACATCAAAATAGCTCTCACAAGAGCACAAAAGAGGAGACGTCGTGGACTGATCACACTGTCATGGTTAGTGTCACGCCATCGGTGCCACAATGACGTGCCTATGGTACCCCCATAGGTGGTTAGTAGCTCGAGTTACCCAGAGTTGAGTTGTCACAACGAATGTGACGTTATACGTCTTACATAAGGTCAATAAATAACGAAATCAAACGAAAAGTCAAACATAAGTTAAGTACGGAATTATGTTGAATAACAAGTAGTCATATATAAAGAGGCTCAATTCGAAGAATACATAATCAATCAAAAGTACCAACATACGTACTTTTAGAGGCAAAAATCATACCAAAATGTTACCGAACAAATAAACGTATTATTTTGGAGAAAACACATACTTGTACCAACATTGACCCACTTAAATAACATGATTAGAAAGTGGTTTTCTTACGATATGTACGACATAGAACAATTGCAAGTGAATGAAAATGCGGTACAAAAAGGATATCAATAATCATGAGTCAATCAATCCGACTTGAAAGAAAGCTTAAAGGGCTCGTAAACAAATATAAACGAATCAACTGAATGAATAGAATTAAGAATCCGTACCTTAAACTTCACAAAACTTATCGATTTCCCCAAGTTTATTCCTTTATATTTGCCCTAAACAAACACCCAAACTTACTATTAATCCTAATTGATAACTTGATGGCATAACGAAACTAAATCCCTTAACGACTAATAATGTAACTAAACTCAACTAAATTATATATATATATATATATACATATATCCATACTATGCACCAACATAAGATCAAATTCGAGAGAAAAATGAGAAGAATTTTTGGGTTTTAAAGACGATTTTGACATACCCTAGTTGCTGCCATTATTATTGACCGAATCGGTGACCTTCGAGTCATCGGAACAATCCCAAAATTTTATAACCCAACTACTAAATGTATAGATTCGAGATTGAGACAAAAACTTACCTCAAACTGACAAGAAATCGATGGAACCATGCTTGCTTTTGGCCGTCGGCTCCCTCCTAGGTTATCAATGGATTCTTCCAAGCTCTTAGGGTTTCTCTCTAGCGGCTAACACATTTAGAGGTATTAGGGTTAGGTTTATATAAGAATTAGGGTTAGGCTAAATAAGGATTAGGTTTAGGTTTATATATAAGGGAAAAAAAAACCCTAATTAAACCCTAATATACAAAAGCCCAAGCCCATCATCCAAATTGCAAAGTTAAAGCGATTTATGCAAAACTAACCCCTCAAGAATGATCAACTTCCTAAACTAACCCAAACTTCAAATATATATATATATATACACACACACATATCTGACGGGTATCATAATGGAGGATACGGATGGTGAACTTTCTGGAAGGGATGGACATAAATCTTCTGCGATCTTTTATGGAGGGTCCCTATGTTCCACAGACTCTTGTTCCAAGAGTCCCAGGAACAAATACCACAGCAGAAATTACTGCCTATTACATGCCCAAGGATGAGAAGAATTGAGATGAAGACGACATAGAGCGGCTAGAGACCGACAAGAAGGCCAAAAGACTAATAATTATGGCCATTCCCAATGAAATCTTCCAATCCCTTGATGCATGTTCCACAACGAAAGAACTATGGGATGTGCTAGCAAGCCAATTGGAAGGAGGAGCAAAGACTAAGAAGAATCATAGAGCCCAATGTCTCTACGAATATACAAACTTCAATGCTCTTCCTGATGAAAGGATTCAGAAGACATATGATCGTTTCAACACATTGATTAATCAATATCGTCGAAATGACATATCCAAGATGAAGGAAGAAAACAATGTTTTGTTCCTTAAAAGTCTCGGCGATGAATGGACACAACTGTCGATGTTCCTTCAAGAATATCAGGACTTAGACAGCTGGTCACTTCATGACGTATACGGAATGCTTGCTGCACAAGAGAACAATATCATGAAGAAGAAAGTGCCCATCGGTGGACCCCTGGCTCTTGCAGCTTAAGAAAAGGATGTTTCAAGGACCTCCACCAGAGATCACAATAAGAAAAGAAAGAAAGCACTGATGGTAGAATCAGATTCTGAGGATGAAACATCTAAATCAGATGATGATATCAAAGCCTTTGCTAAATCTCTGGCCTTGATCACAAAGCAGTTCCAGAAAAAGTTCATCAAAAATCCCTATGAACAAAGACAATTCAAGAGGGAAATGTACCAGCCATCCTGTGAAAGGAAGCCATCGAAATTTTATCAGAGGGAAGACAGAAGAGATGGAAGAGAAGAGAGAGAAGACAGAAGAGAAGATAGAAGAGAGGAGAAGAAAGAGGACAGAGATGGAAGGAAAAATGACCTCCGCTGCTTTAGGTGCGAAAAAATCGGTCATTTTTCCAAAGAATGTATAGGACGACTGGTAAAGGATGCTGATTACTACAAGAATAAATATAAGTACTGTTAGGACTAAAATTCAGTATCAAATTGTATTCGTCTTGAAAGTTAATTTTGTCTATAATTGTAGAAAAGTCATCGTGTTTGACTTTTCTTAGATAGGTTTGACTTTGACATTTGACTAGTTGTTTGACCCTATAAATAGGGTGTTAGTCTTTGTAATCTAGTAGGAAGCTTAATTGTAAAAAATTCATTACGTATAATAGAGGATTGACCAAACTTTGATTGTTGACTTTTTCTCTCAAACTCTCATCTCCTCTCATGTTCTTGAATGCTAAAATCCAGATCTGCCATGGATTGCTTAGGAGTTTATCTTGGAGATTGATCATAGGGACAAACAAGTACAATCCTAGAGAGCAAAGCCTGATGGCTGAGAAAGAAAATTGGGTGTCTGATTCTTCATCCGATGAAGATGACAAAGTACTCATTTGTCTGATGGCCACGTCTAATGCAGAATCTGCCTCTAACACTGATGATTAGATATATGAGTCTACTATCAATGAAACCAACTCGGCTCCATCAGAGCTAGAGTTAAGGGTAATAAAACTTGAAGAAAAAGCCGATCTCATGAAAGAAAAGACTCGCATCGCCACTCTTAAAAAAACTAGAGGAAGAAAAACTTCTAGAAATAAACAAGCGAGTAACCAAAGACTTAGAAAAGACAACTAAGGCCTTATAAGAATCCGAGGCAGAGAGACTTAACTCAGTAGCTCTCAAAGATTTCTTCCAAAAAGAAAGGGAGATTCTTCACCAGAAGCTTCAAACCAATGAACTTCTGAAGAAGAAATACAAGGATGCCCAATATGTGTACGAAAAGTTAAATGATCAAACGAACACACAAGGGATTGGATTCAATGAATTGGACTCCTTCATCGAATAAAAAAAATCCACCCTTGAATCCACTTTCAAACTTGGATGCATTCAGAAACCCGAGTTTATCCCGAAACCAAAAGCAAATTTTAAAAGAGTTAAAGTCGATGGAAAAACTTTCGTTTTAAGACAGGGTTTTGAAAACGTGGTGTACGAGAACAGTACATGTAAGAATACTGATGAAAGGAACGACGCCTCCAAATCAGAGACTGATGGAAACCCTATGGTTATATTAAACCCCATAATTCATAAAGAGAAAAAATAATGAAAAACAATAAGTGATGAAGAACCAGAAGACCGATGAAGACATCAAGGCAAAATTGACCAAGTCTGGAGCACAACTAGAGGACCAATGGACGACCAAGGATGCGATGGAAAGAGCATCTTCATCGAACCTCTGATCAACTACACTTAGAGTATTATCCAACAATTCATCCAGAAACATGCGATGAGGATTTAAAGATAAGGATGATTCATCATACCATGAATGACAACTGGAGATGACAAGTCAACAGCTAGATTTCGAGTTTATCTTAATTACTAAAGTTTATCCATAGTTTAGATAAACATTATCTGTTAATAGAATATTAGCTAAAAAGGCTCATTAGATAGTTATCTTCTTATTAGTATAAATAGGTGATTAGGCCTATTATAAAAATAGTCGCTTTTACGTTTTCTTCTTAATAAAGTGAAATCTTTGACGCTCAAGATTGTTCTTAATTGTTTCATAATTTCTTCTTGAGTGTTCATCACTTTGTTCATCAAATCACTATAATTTGGTTATTATTAACTAGATTATTAGTGTTATTGAGAGATCTGGGATCAACAATTGGTATCAGAGCCGATTTTGATTTTCCAATCAAAACGATCAAACAAAAATCTCTCAATTTTTGATCTTCATTCTCGTCAAAACATTAATCGTTCTYTTCAAAATTCTCAATGGCCAACTGAAATTCTGCGTATAGTGTTGGCTCTCTCACCAAGCCTCCAACTCTTCAACGAGAAGAATATCCACAATGGAAGATCAGGATGGTGAATTTCTTGGAAGGAATGAAAAGGAACCTCCTGCGATCTGTAATGGAGGGTCCTTACATTCCACAAACTCTTGTCCCAAGAGTTTCAGGAACAAACACCACAACTGAAATTCCTACCTACTATATGCCCAAGGATGAGAAGAATTGGGATGAAGACGACATGGAAATAGTAGAAACAAACAAGAAGGCCAAACAATTGATAATCATGGCCATACCCAATGAAATCTTCCAATCCCTCGACGCATGTTCCACAGCCAAGGAACTATGGGATGAACTGGCAAGCCAACTGGAAGGAGGAGCAAAAAGGATGAAAAATCGTAGAGCACAATGTCTCAACGAATATACTAATTTCAAGGCTCTTGCTGATGAACCAATACAGAAAACATATGATCGTTT
>NW_020200972.1:43885-45062 GCF_001531365.2 Cynara cardunculus var. scolymus
GGTTGCTCCAGGCACATGACTGGTGATAAAAGTCAACTGTCCTTCTTCATCGAAAAATCTGGAGGATCTGTGGCTTTTGGAGACAATAGCAAGGGAACTATCAAAGGATATGACACTCTTATCAAAGGCAACATCTCCATCAGCAAAGTGGCTTATGTCGAAGGATTGAAGCACAACCTATTAAGCATAAGCCAGTTATGCAACAAGGGTCTTGAAGTTAGGTTTTGCAAAGGTTTCTGCATAATAGAAATGATGCCCAGACAAACAATCATCAAAGCAAAGAGAGAAGGAAATTTCTATCTTCTAGATTTTGAGTCCTCAATGGAACAAGACACCCTTTGTCTTGTTTCCCATAATTGCAATGAAAATTGGCTATGGCATTAGAAATTCTCACACCTCAACTTTGATGCACTATGAAAACTAGCCACACAGAAGTTGGTCAAGGGAATTTCGGATCTCAAATTCGAAAAAGATCATCTTTGCTCAGCCTGTGAGATGGGAAAGTTAAAACGGGCCTCACATAAAACCAAGTCAGAAACMTCCTGCACCAAGCCCTTGGACATGATTCACATAGACCTCTGTGGGCCTATATCAACCCAAAGTCTCTTTGGAAAGAAGTATATGCTAGTATTGGCCGATGAATACTCCAGTTACACTTGGGTTGAATTTGTAAAGAAAAAATCAGACGTTCCAAACCTACTCATTGGAGTGATGAAAAGGCTTCAAGTCCTTCTACAACAAAAACTAGTGAAGGTTAGAAACGACAATGGAACTGAATTAAAAAAATACTAAAATTGATGACTATCTCTTCAGTGAAGGCATTACACAAAACTTCTCATCCGCAAGAACTCCACAACAAAATGGAGTGGTAGAGCGAAGGAATCGAACCTTAGTGGAAGCAGTAAGGACCATGCTCGCTTCATTGGAGTTACCCATCACATTCTGGGCTGAAGCTATTTCAACTGCGTGCTTCACCCAAAATCGATCAATCAATAACAAGAGACACCAGAAGACACCTTATGAGCTTATCAACCACAGAAGACCAAATGTCAAATATTTTCATGTCTTTGGGTGCAAATGCTTTGTACTCAACGATAGAGAATATCTTGGCAAGTTTGACAAGAAAGCTGATGAAGGAATCTTTCTTGGCTATTCTCAAACCGCCAAAGCCTACAGA
>NW_020200972.1:46987-62765 GCF_001531365.2 Cynara cardunculus var. scolymus
TAAAGAATCACATCTCTCTGCAGTCAAGAGGATCTTTCGATACCTTAATGGAACTCCATCATTTGGTCTTTGGTATCCAAAGAACTCTGGCTTTGATCTAATAGCATACACAGATGCAGATCATGCAGGTTGCAAGCTTGATAGAAAGAGCACGTCTGGAAGCTGTCAACTCTTGGGGGACAAGCTAGTAAGTTGGACATCCAAAAAACAAAATTGTGTCTCAACATCCACATCAGAAGTAGAGTATGTTGCTGCTGCTAGTTGTTGTTCACAAGTTCTCTGGATGAAGACTCAGCTTAAGGACTATGGTTTCCATTATGACAATATCACTATCCTTTGTGACTCCAAGAGTGCCATAGCAATCTCTGCAAATCCAGTGCAACATTCCAAGACCAAGCATATCGATGTAAGGTACCATTTATTGAATAAACAATGTTGAAAAAGGTAATATAGAAATGTATTTTATTCCTACTGAGATTCAACTTGTTGACATTTTCACAAAAGCTCTTGATGAGAAAAGATTTTTATTCCTAGTCACCAAGATGGGTATGCTGAATCTCACCACTTAACGTCACTCATGAGCTTGAAACCAGAGATCTTCAATATCTCATGGTTATGCCTATAAGTGATATATAAAATATTAGCCATAACCTCCAAGTATCCTATGTGACATTCTGTCACTTCTAAGTTTCAGGTTAACACTTTATTATAGATCCTATATTTAGAATTATAAATTTACTAGGATCTAGTCATGGTGGTTAGAGTTCATCTGACTTAGTTCCCAAGTTTAATTTGGAAGATCACACCTTGACGGGTAACCGATAAAGTTAACTTGTGTAATGCCAAATATTTTAGTAAATTCTCCAAATAAAATACAGTTGATATTATAAACTTTTAAATAAAAATACAAAAGTCCCATTTGAATGTCCACATAATTTATAAAAATGTGGAGTTTTGGAACTAATAATGTTATTTTATTTATGTTGGGTAACTTATAGTGGGTTTATTTTTATTAAGAAAAATAAAAGTTTTATTTGGGTTTGGGCCATTAATGGCCAGCCCACTTCCGTCTTTAAAATCCTTATATAAATACCCCTACATCCTTTGAAAAACTCTCATTTCCAAACTCTCTTAGTTTAAACTTTTCATCTCTCTAATCTCTCTCTAAAACAAACCACCCTCCAGCCGATTCCTTCAAGCAAATCTTCAGGAAAATTCTGTCAATCGTTGAAAAATAATCAAGATTTTAAGACAAAGGTATGATTCTAGTTATCTTACCCTTGTAAATAACAACAATTTTCATATTCCTACTCCCACTTCTTGGCTTTTTAGTTAAAATTCTGGAAAGATAAAGAGGGGAGATTATTCATCAAAGACATGAGAATGTCTTAAAAAAGGATGATAATCCATGATCCATATTCTTAGATTTTTAAGAAAGTAGGAGAAAGCCCCTTTGCATGCGATGTCCGATCATGTAAAATATGTTTTGAAGTATGGAAGAATCTTGCATGCATCCCAAATCGATTTGTACATCTTCAAAATTTAATGAAATCGGAAAATAATTTCTGAAGACTAACCGTTTTTGGTAGTTTTAAAATCTTCAGAAAGTGTTGAGTAAATGGTTGTCACTCGAAGAGTGTGCAATCTGTTTTGGGGGCTGTGTAATTCTAGATTGTAGGGTAACAATGAATGACTTAAACCCGCTCAAAAAATTCTTGATATTTGGAATAGTCGGCTTAGCTAATGATTTGGAATGATGTAAAAAGTGGACATAAAAATGACTTTTGGAAGGTTCCTACTTTTAGTGATTGGTAAAACCCAAAAATATTTGGAACAAAATGTATAATCTGTCCAAAAATCAGCTTTTGAGTAAATGATTTCGATTTCTTTTAATATATAATTTTTGGACTATTTTTAGAATAAATAATAAAATGCCAACTTTAATTTATAAAAAAACCGGATGGCATTGCATGGGATACAACTTAACTTTATCTCTGTCAAGAACTCATAAGTGATCTAAATTCTGGTTGTTGGTCTGTTTAGGAAGTTAGGGCGGGCGTTGAAAGCTTTAGACGTCATCTTCTTGGATATTCACCTCTAAACCTGTGAGTTCTCACGGCCCCACTTTTAATGCTTTGTTTATTTTTATTGGGGGAAAAGCATGAGATTAAGCAAAAATATGCATGCTTATTTATTTAAACCATCATACTAAAGAACTGTTTAGTCAAGCTTTGTTTGAAACCAATGGACTAAAGAACTGTTTAGTCAAGCGTTGTTTGAAACCATCGGACTAAAGAACTGTTCAGTCAAATTTATTATGTCATGAAATATTGACTGTTATTGCACTATAAAATAAATGCTAAATTGATGTGTTTGAGAGTATATTTTCCAAATAAAGTCCTTGTCCGTAAACGCTACTTGTTAACTCGGGCACGTTCCCGGGCCGTGGTATTGTGGATAGCCGCTATTGTGTTGACAGTCCCACCCAGAAATGGGTGCACATTACCTATGGTTTCTTGGTCTAATCATGTGGAATTTGGACCACCGCTGAATTAGTACTACTACGAACTGTGGGACCTAAATATGTTACAGGCTACTTATGGTCGTTCGTAAAATAATGGGGCACGTTGGTCAGGTAAGGCTCAGTAGCGTCTCAAGTTTGTACATCGTGGTAGATTTATATTTAGTTAGTGCAAAAGATTACGCATAAGTTTGCAAATAATTGGTTTATGCATTAAAATGTTTTATGCATGTGAAAACCCGTGAGCTCACCAACTCTTTGTAGTTGACTCGTTTTATGTTCCATGCTTTTCAGGTAGCAAGTAAGAAATGAAGTACTTTGGGAGCATACTTGTGACAAAACCGATTAAGTTTGCAATGGAAGTTTTTGTAAAAGAAGTATTTATCAAAATTTGGTTATGATATTAAACTCGCTTTATTTTGTAAAAATTGAAAGGTGTTATTTATTAATTGTTGATGTGACTCGCTAACTTGTTACATCTCGTGTTTCCGCTTTAGCGGGGTGTGACATCCTAAACCAGCGCCTCTCGTCATAAAGACCAGAGCCTCTGGCAATTTAGATTTACTTCGAGTAATTCTTGGCAAACAATCTCCATCACCTTTGGAACCAAAACCCCTCTGGTCCAAAGCAAATACTTAGTAATTTCTACCAAGTATTCTCTTACTCACCAGAGCCTCTGGTTATATAGACCAGAGCCTCTGGAATCCAATTCTATGAGTCTACATCCTATTGTGTCTCATCTCCTCATTTTTTTATCCTTTGGACCCAGAGCCCCTCTGGTCCAAGGCATATACTTAGTTTTCATTCACTAAGTATTCCCTTCCCACCTAGAACCTCTGGTTTCCAATTCGTTTGAAACCAGCGCTATCAAGTTCCCATCTATGACTTGGAATACACCTCACCCTTTCATACCATACCAGATCCTCTGGATTCATACTCTTTGTAACCAGAGCCCCTCTGGTCCCAAAGAGTTTCTCTCTTCTCCCAACATATGGACTTAACCATATTCTTTCATATTTCATTCCTTTGCTTTCATAACCAGAGCCTCTGGTTCAAAAGACCAGAGCCTCTGGATTCACAATCTTTGGAACCAGAGCTCCTCTGGTCTCAAAGGCTCATCCATCATATTCTTTCACATACATTTCACCATTTTCAATTACCCATTTCCTTTGCTTCACAACTAGAGCCTCTGGTTCAAAAGACCAGAGCCTCTGGCTTTGTTCTCTTTGGAACCAGAGCTCCTATGGTCTCAAAGACCCTTTTATACACTTCTCCACTTCCACTTCGCCACCTTTCATACGTTTATCATCTTTCACAACCAGAGCCTCTGGTCTTACAGACCAGAGCCTCTGGTCCCCAAATTCTTCATTATTATTTGTTTGAGGGGGAGTCTTTGAAAACCTCAAAATCCTTACTCTTGCATCATTTGAGGGGGAACAACATTTTCATCTTCACACTTTTTTATATGCATTTTTCATCCAGAGCCTCTGGCCATCTAAATGCTACATATGTATTTAACCAGAGCACCTCTGGTTCTATATAATGGATTAACAATGCTTATCTAGAGCCTCTGGTTTGTTATCCAAGGCTTCTATATCATGTAATCCAACATTACATCCATGAACTCCTTCATCGATGTTAAACCAGAGCTCCTCTGGTTCCTCACCCAATGGGTCATGACCAACCAGAGCTCCTCTGGTTCCATGACAATAATTTTGATACAAAAACTCATCTTAATTGAAAATCATTTTCAAGATTAAACAAAATTGCAGCTTTTGTGACTAAAAACTATACAACATGGGTTTTTGAAGACTAAAACTTCGTAATTAGTATTAATCGTACAATTAGATGGGATTTTAAATTCAAATTATTTTTGGGATACGTACTCATCAAGATATTATTTGGAATAAATTTTTATTTCAAATAATTCATAACATCATCATACCACGCGCCTGACAACACATACAGCCTGTTCCCTATACATCCTTTCAACTTCCCCTCCCTAACCCCATCTTGACACATGTCCTACAACATTAATGGCACGTACAATCAAGACGACTCACGTTCTTCAAATCAAATCGTCTATGCCCAAAACAGCCAAAACTTTTCATGATTATTGTATTTTAATAATCAAGAAACCGTTTTCCTTCCACCCCCACCCCACCCCCTCACCATATTCCCGCCTATAAATACCTTTCTTCCTCATCCATCTTCTCTTTACGCTTCCATAAACCTGCAACTATATTCTGACGAACAACAAACCTGCAATGGCCTCCTCCGCCTCCCACGAATCGAACAACAATGACAGCAGAGTCCAATCCACCGGCGCCGACAGCCGCGCTATCGTCTTCCAACCCATGAAGCCAAACAACCACGCCATCGAACTCCGAAACACACTGTTTGACGAACGATTTTCAGTTATGATCGAGTTTTTCAAGAACTGCATTCTTCTTCCCGCCCTCACTCTTGCTGACACTGGCGTACCCATAAAGTACGTCCATCAATATTGGCAAACGTGTGAGTTTAACCCAGAAAGCCACAGAATAATGGGGGACATGGATGCCCCTAACGACATGATATTCTCGCTCAAAATATCACGGGCTAAGGTTTCTCGGGTTCTGTGCATTCCCACTCGACGGGAACTTGGAATTGAACAATATGACGAACCACCAACCACTGACGACATCCTCCGCTTCGTGAAGATGCTAGGTTACAATCGTGACCTACACAACGTATCAGACTTCAAATGCCAATTCCTCCCGCCGATGTGGAAYATGTTCTTCTCCATCCTTAACAGAGCTCTCACATGCAAACTGGGCTCATTGGACCAAGGGAACATCAACATCATGACTATCATGTATGGGCTGTTCTTCAAACTGAACCTCGACTACGCCTTCCTCATCTACAACGAGATTCATTCGGCAGTGGTCAAGAAATGTAAACTCCAAGACACTGGCAAGCCTCTCTCTGTGGTTCTCTTCCCTCGCTTCCTCGCCCTCTTCATTGGGGACGCAATGAGGAAGCATTGCCTACCAGCTGAGGAGCCCTTCACCCCCGTCTACAAGATTCATGGACATCGCCCAACCCTCTCTAAGGAGGGTTGCAGCATCAACCATCCACTCTCTAGGGCTATGCTAAATGTCATTCCATCGATATCTGAGATACGCCAGGCCTATGAACGCTCTATGCTGTCCCAGGAACCGAGGGCAGCTACCCCTGAGCGATTAGAACCGTCCCCTGAACCAAGCAAGGGAGCACATGTGACATCTTCATTGGATGATGAAGACGATGATGATGATGCTACTCATCGTGCCTCCCCCGACCCTACTCATACAATTCCTCCCCCACTACCCTAAGGGCAACCACATCATCTACCCCTGGCGATCAAAGCCACAGGGGTATTGAACAAGGACGACCCAGTCCACTCCCAACCCCAGCCAGCCATCCAGAGGCCATTCTTCGGGCCTCTGGAGATGTATTAACCGAGGAACCACATTTTCCATTACCCCTCTCTCAATAGAGAGGTGATGAAGATATAAGAGCACTTCGCCTCAGGGCTCGACACATCCCATCACACACAGAAGCATGTGTTGCTTCTAATATTGAACCCAAGATCGTTCAGAGCGATCTTCCCTTCATGCACATCCCCCTTCGATATTTGATCTACCGAAGGGGACACACATTCGCTTCACTTACTCGGCCTCTGAAGCCGAGGAAGAGAAAGCTGATGTTGCAACATCACGAGATAGCTCCTCTCTTGAGGGCTATCAAGGACGTGATGGAAGTCCTTTTAGGCCTATCTTCTCGCAAGGCCAAGAAGGCGCCTCTGGAGCAGAGGCCCAACCTGCAGCATCTGTTGCTGCAAGGGTTACCCCACATGCAGACCTGGTCACATAGGACGAGTTCCAAGCCTTTGTCGATACAGTGATGCGGTCCTTGGAAGACCTTAAACTCATCATACAAGGGATTGTTGATAACCAACCCTCCACCGATAACTCTAACCTCCAACAATCCCTTACAATCCTTCAACACCACCTCTCTCAAATTGAAACCCAAACCCAAGCCAATACCACCCGCCTTCAAATGCTCCAACAAACCATCACCCAACATTACAACACCACATCCTCCCTTGCCACCCAACAAAACCAAATCCTCATCCACTCCATCGCCACCCTCACGGCCCAGGCAACTGAGGCCGATGAGAACCTCACATACATCATCTCCCAACTTCAAACCATCCTTCAAACCCTTAACTCCCTACCCACAACCTTCATCTCCCAAATTCCTCATCAAGCCCCACCTCAATCCACCTCATCCATCGATGATACCCTTGCCAACCTCACCAACCAAATGGCCTCCATCCAAACCACCCTCACCCAACTACCCGCCACTATCCTAGCCCAAATAACCCAGCCTACTCCTCCACCTCAACCTCCCTCTGCAGGTCCATCCTTTGATGAAGCCTTCTCCTCATTCACTGCAGAGGTGATAGACCTCATCACCAACCTTTCCATCCTTCAATATACATCCACCACCACCTCCATACCACCACAAGCCTCATCCTCCTCCACCGAGAGCTGACCTACGGGCTCTGTCCAAGGCGCTAGTCTCATCTTTCAATGAGATTAGTGCCAAATTTGTTCATCGGGCCATCCATCCAACAAGGGTACTCTCCCAGAACCTAGCCAATGAACAACGACGCACCACCTCTCTCCTCCAAACAATGGAGGCGAGTCAAAGATAAGCAGCCCTGAAGGCGTATCTTGCGTCCTTCAGGAAGGACAAAAAGAAGAAGAGGAGCAGAGCCTCTTGCTCCAGCAGCCGCCAACACAAAAGGCCAAGGCATGAAGACCAAGACCCCGATGATCAAGGTCTTGGACCTCATGAGGGGGAGACAGAGGCCGCGGCTGCACAGAATATAGAATCCGCTGCACCACCATCACCATCACCACAAACTCAACCACCACCCTCAATTGAAGGAACCCAAGCAAGGGAACCACAGGCTCTGCCCTCTGAAGATGTACAATATGTACATGTTCCCTTCGCTGCAACCCCAGAACCCATCGGGTTGAGTTCCTCAACCGATAAAGTGCCAATAACCCCACCAACAGAAATAAACCAACCTTCATCACCCACACCAAACTTACCTTTAAYMCCTTCACCAACCCCTTGCACCACAGAACCCTTCACCTTATCCATACAACCAGAACCAACAATAATCCAACCTTCATCACCCCAACAACCAC
Organism: Cynara cardunculus var. scolymus; assembly: GCF_001531365.2. Lineage (NCBI taxonomy): Eukaryota > Viridiplantae > Streptophyta > Magnoliopsida > Asterales > Asteraceae > Cynara > Cynara cardunculus. The sequence goes on from NW_020200972.1 coordinate 54,755, forward strand.
AAACCCAAACAGAACCCCATACACCAGAAACCACACAAACCGAACCCAATGAACCACAACCAACCCAAGCTGAACCAACTCAACAAGAAACCATACCCTCACCAATTCATACACAACCCTCAACCCAACCACCCGTGGTGCATGTGGATACTCCCTCTTCATCAAGGCAACCTCCTCAGAGCCTGGTAGATGGGATTATACAGAGCATGGAGTCGATGCAAAGACGTCCTGAATTGCCACCCAGGGAACCAATTATGATGGAAAACATCCATCAATACCTGTACGAAGACCGCGATGAAAGTTTGACCATCAACCCTCCGATCTTATCACTTGAGTCCATGGACCTCTTACACCATAGATTCATTAGACAAACCACACAAGCACCTCAGGCTGTCTTCTCGAATGATGGGATAAGGAGGGTCATGGATCTGAAAGTAAGGACATTTGCCAACCGAGCCATTCGATACATTGAGTTCACTGTGGATAGAGCATATGGGCAAGTTAGTGTGTTCAACGAAAATGACCTCATTAATCTCAATCCATATGACTTGATTGAATTATACGCATACATGGCTCAAAGGCAGGACCACGACATCAGGTATGGAATGGCGAACCGAGCGGTAGTAAAAATGATGGAAACCCTGGTGAACCATAGAGCCAAGAGTGATTTTGAAAATTGCTCTTCGGCTAGGCATTGAAAGACTATCCTGTGCTCCACCAAAAGAAGACTTCCAAGGCCTGCAGGAGAAAAGATCTGCCTCAGTCCTAACTCAACCTGAACTTGGACTTGTTTACAAGAATGAGTTCGAGGTTAAAAAATTCTTTAGACTAACTAAGGCCTTCAAGTATTCATCGAATAGACTTGAATGGTTTTAGAAAGTCATTAGAGAAAGACTGGGTAGAAACCACGTGCCAAGAGAAGAAGGGAGTCTGCTCATTCATGAGATATCGACAGTCATCAGCTATCGAAGACTACTCATGCGCTTCAGAGAAATATATCAAGGTAGCTCATGATGAGTTGTATTTTGTTTTCTCTTGATGTCTTTTGATTCCAGTATTGTAAGAGTTTCATCATCCAATGAAAATTTGGAATTTGATTTTTTCTATTAGATTAGACTCTGTTCTTCACGGTTGTTTCTAGATTAGTCTATGATTGTTATTTCATTACTTAGGGGGATATTGTTAAACCCCATAATTCGTAAAGTGAAAAAGTAATGAAAAACAATAAGTGATGAAGAACCAGAAGACCAATGTAGACATCAAGGCAGAATTGACTAAGTCTGGAGCACAACCAGAGGACCGATGGACGACGAAGGATGCGATGGAAAGAGCATCTTCATCGAACCTCTGGTCAACTACACTTAGAGTATTATCTAGCAATTCATCCAGAAGCATGCGATGAAGACTTAAAGATAAGGATGATTCATCATACCATGAATGACAATTGGAGAAGACAAGTCAACAACTAGATTTCGAGTTTATCTTAATTACTAAAGCTTATCCATAGTTTAGATAAACGTTATCTGTTAATAGAAGATTAGCTAAAAAGGCTCATTAGATAGTTATCTTCTTATTAGTATAAATAGGTGATTAGGCCTATTGTAAAAATAGTCGCTTTTACGTTTTTCTTCTTAATAAAGTGAAATCTTTGACGCTCAAGATTGTTCTTAATTGTTCATAATTTCTTCTTGAGTGTTCATCACTTTGTTCATCAAATCACTATAATTTGGTTATTATTAACTAGATTATTAGTGTTATTGAGAGATCTGGGATCAACAGGTTAAATCAGAGTCTCTGATTGTCAATCCCACTTCATCAGCGAGTACTGGTGATGAAAAGGAGAATCCTAAAGAGGAACCATCAGCTGATGAATCGATGAACCATCCAAGTAACATTGGAAGTTCATCTAAGTCAGAAACGATGGAACCTCCAACAGATCACTCTGAAGCATCAACCTCTAAACCCACACCTCCCATGAACATCCAAGCTAATTTTGATTTCGAGAAATCAGCGAGAGACTTTTTTGATTCTGAATCTGAAGAAGAGATAATATGTGAATCACCAAAAATGATTGAGAATAAGATGCCTCAAAACTTCAAACCCTCAATGAAATCTGGTATTCCTCCATCGATGAAATCTGGTATTCCTCCATCGATGAAATCTTCAGACAAAGGAAAGGGAAAATTGAGAAATATCAAATCTGCCAACGATAACTCAAAAGGCCCTAGTATATCTTCTATGTTCATTAAGTTTACTCGTGAGAAAAAACATAAGTGGCCTGCCTCTGAGAAATCTAACCACCACTTTTTCTCTCATTCAGCTGAAGAAAAGCAGTCCTTCCTCAGGAGAAAAAAAATAAAGACAAAGACCCCTTCAAATAAAAAATCTGAACTAGATAGGAAGTTTGTAAAAACAACCGATGCTAGGACATGATTTACATCCCCTGCATATACTTCTTCATTTTTAGAGAATAAAAAGAACGTTAAACATTCATATCCAAAGAATCATAATTGTCAATGTTTAGCTCTTTTACAAAACCTGAGGAACCACATGTTGACACATCGCTGCATATTCTCCCAACACGATTATCGCTATAAAGTTAAAACCAATGAAAATATGAAAAAGCCCAAGTCCAAGGGCAAGGGAAATGCTAACAAACCCAAGCCTACAAAGGCTAAGGGTTATGAAAAGAGAGAGGTATCTCCTACTAACAAACGTGGATCCATTAAGAAATAGGTACCTAAAACCCCTTAACTTGTCTTGCAAGACCAACATGTGCAACCATGGTACATTGATTCAGGTTGCTCTAGGCACATGACTGGTGACAAAAGTCAGCTGTCCTCCTTCATCGAGAAATTTGGAGGCTCTGTCACTTTTGAAGATAATAGCAAGGGAACTATCAAGGGATACGGAACTCTCATCAAAGGCAACATCTCCATCAGCAAAGTGGTTTATGTTGAAGGTTTGAAGCACAACTTACTAAGCATAAGCCAGTTCTGCGACAAGGGTCTTGAAGTCAGATTCTGCAAGGGTTTCTGTATCAAAGAAACAAAGCCCGGTCAAACCATCATCAAGCCTAAGAGAGAAGGAAATCTCTATCTTCTGGATTTTCAATCCTCTGAGGGACAAGACACCCTTTGCCTTGTATCCTCTGAATTTTAATGTCCTAAGAAAGCTAGCCAAACAGAAGCTGGTCAAAGGGATTCCTGATCTCAACTTTGATATATGCTCAGCCTACGAGATGGGAAAGCTAAAATGGGCCTCTCACAAAACAAAGTCAGAAACCTCCTGCACCAAGCCCTTGGACATGATTCACATTGATCTCTGTGGGCCCATATCTACACAAAGCCTCTCAAGAAAAAAGTACATATTGGTACTAGTTGATGAATACTCCAGATACGCCCAGGTTCAGTTTGTGAAGAAGAAATCAGATGTTTCTGACTTACTCATTGGGATGATGAAAAGACTCCAAGTTCTTCTACAACGAAAACTTGTTAGAGTTAGAAGCGACAATGAAACTGAATTCAAAAATGTTAGAATCGATGAATATCTCATCAATGAAGGCATCTCACAAAACTTTTCAACAGCCAGAACCCCACAACAGAATGGAGTGGTAGAACGAAGGAACAGAAGCCTCGTGGAAGCAGCAAGGACCATGCTTGCTTCATCGGAGTTACCCATCACCTTCTGGGCTGAAGCAATTTCTACTGCATGCTTCACCTAGAATCGATCCATCATTAACAAGAGGCACCAGAATACACCCTATGAGCTCATCAATCAGAGAAGACCAAATGTCAAGAATTTCCATGTCTTTGGGTGCAAATGCTTTGTACTTAATGATAGGGAATATCTTGGCAAGTTCGACAAGAAAGCTGATGAAGGGATCTTTCTAGGATACTCTCAAACCGCAATGGCCTATAGAGTATGTGAAGTCCAATATTCATAAAAACATGATAAGATCTTCAAGAATCAAGATGAATAGAATAGTAGAGAGAATATCATCAAAGGTTGATTTGATTGAGAGAGAGAAAATTACAGCTCAAATCTTGATTACAATATGCTAATTACTTGGTAATGACAATTACAATGAAAATATTATTTATACTAAGGAAAATAGAAAAGCTACACTATTACAAGGAAAGTAAACTAAGGAGAAACTTGAATACAACATTAAAGCTCTTACTCAAACCCAACATTCTCCCCCTTTGGATTCAAGTTTGGACTCTTGTAAATTTCGTCTTTCGAAATCCAAGAATTTTCTCTAATCTTCTCAGAGCGTTCCTGTATTGGATTTTCTCCTCAAGCAAATTTATTTCCTTGACCAACAAATATCTTTCCTTGGAACTCATCCTTTCTGATTCAGCAGCTTTGTCATTATTCACCCTTTTCAAGTCAAGTGCCCTTCTCACTAATCTTATCGTACCATCAGAATATTTGTTCAGCTCACTAAACCTCATGAATTTCTTTACTTGAAGTTGAGCAAAGTAGATGACCCCGAACTCTGGCTTTTCAAGAATCATATAGACAGGATAAACATCAATATCTTCTAATTCTTGATTTGGTCTTTTCAGATTGATGATCCGTTGATTGTCTTCAAGGCCCATTTGAACATCAATGACCATCGCCAGCTTTACATGACAACACATAAATCTCTTGATAGCCTTAAGAGCAATTAGTTCTCCTTCCTTTCTGTTCATCATGTTTCTGAGTTCAAAGTAAATGTATTCAAGATCATCCAAATATAAGTTTGAAAAATCTGCTTTGCTGAACCTCCAAATCTAACCATCATGCCTAGTAACTGTAAATACAGGATACCAGATTCTTAAAAATTTTTGAGCATCAATTTGTTTAATCGTTACAATCTGATGCTTGGTACGCACTTCACTTATTGGTAGGCACTTGGCTTTCAAAAGATGTTTGTATTTCACGTGATATTCTTTGGTCTGCTTATGAATACCAAGAACTTTGTCACCGCTCAGAACTTTTCAATGACGGATGAAGATTCCAAAGTAGACATCTTCTAGWTATGGCTCTCGGATTCTTGCTCGATCATAACCAGAAAAATTTGCTCTGATGTGAAATGGCACATAATCTCTAGTGAAGATTTCAGTAGGATCAACTTGTTCTCTTTGAGCAGGGATGTCTGACACATCAGGTAAAATTGCAGTGGAAGATTTTGGAACAGTCTGACAATCACTTTGAACAGGAAAGACTGGATCTTCATCATCTATATCAGCTTCAAAATCAAAATAGATCTCAGTCGACTCGTCAATGTTGTCAATGTCTTCTTCATAATCTTGCTCTCCACCCAGAGTAGTAGAGAACACATCATTGAAACCTACGTTGGCAGACAAGTCCAATAACATCCTTGTTCCGACCATGGAGTCCGCCAGCTTTTCAACCATTGGCTTGATCATAGGACTTGTCTCCATTTCTTCATCTTCAATTACAATGGCCTCAATTACTCTTCCCCGAACAGATTTTGGGCAGAGGTTTCAGCAATAACATCCTGAGTTGATGGCTCCTCTCCAACCCTTGCACCTTGCTCAGATGACTCGGCCAATCTCTGTCTCTTTCTCTCCCCCTCATGACTATCTGGATCATTCTGATCATCATGCCTTTGTTTAAGAGAGATGGCCTGAGACCTGCAAGTTTCTTCTAAGGTAGACACCCGTTCAGCTAGGGCATCTATTGAAATTTTTAGATCTTGGGTATTGGATGTGATTAACTTACTAGCTTTAGAGAAGCTAGCAGTAACCACATCTTGAAAAGCCAAAAACTCTGAGGCTTGAACAAAAGGGTTAGTATCTAACTATTCAGTGTGCGCCTTATGAAGCATTATATGGATGCAAGTGCAGATCTCCACTCAGTTGGCTAGAAATTGGCGATCGGCAATTAACTAGACTTGATGTTATCCAGGAGACTACTAACAAGATTGTAATTATCAAGGATCGACTCAAGGCTGCAAGAGATCGCCAGAAAAGTTATGCTGACAACCGAAGGAAAGCATTAGAGTTTCAAAAAGGAGATAAAGTACTCTTAAAAGTCTCACCCTGAAAGGATTAATGCGTTTTGGGAAAAGAGGTAAATTGGGTCCCCAATATATTGGTCCATTTGAAGTATCTGAGAGAATTGGACCAGTGGCATATAAGTTAAAACTGCCACAAGAGCTTAGCGCTTCATGATACATTTCATGTATCAAATCTCAAAAAGTGCTTAACCGATGAAACACTAGTCATACCATTGGGAGATATACAAATTAATGATCATCTGCGCTTCGTTGAAAAACCAATAGAAATGATGGATAGAGAAGTCAAGCAGTTGAGGCGTAGCAAAATCCCAATTGTAAAAGTTCATTGGACTTCGAGGCATGGATCGGAGTACACGTGAGAAAGAGAGGATTTTATGAAAAGCAAGTATCCCCACTTGTTCTCAAACGAGTCATAATCTAGAAATTGACGAATAAAATTTCGGGACGAAATTCTTCCGGCATGGGGAGACTGTGACATCCGTCATTTTTGGAGCGTCAGGTTAGCACCTTTATAGGGTTTCTATATTTAGAAATATATTTTATTAGGATCTAGTCATGTTGATTAGAATTCATCTAGCTTAGTTCCCAAAATATAGTTCAAAAAACCTTGTTTCGACGGGTATCTTATAAAGTTAACTTATGTAATGCCAAATATATTAAAAATGCTCATAATATAATAAAGTTGATATTATAAAGTCCAAATAAAATTATAAAAAGTTTTATTTGAATGTCCAAATAATTTAAAAAAAAATTGGAATTTTGACCTAATACTGATATTTTATCAGTGATTGTCAATTATATTTATGTTTTTCTTTAAATGGGTCTTATTAAAAAAAATAAACAAGTATGGATTTGGGCTCTAATAAGGCCAGCCCATGTCCTTTCTTTAAACCCACATATATATACCCACATTCTTTGAAAACTCCCATTTTTCATCCTCATTTTGCATAAACCTTTCCTCTCCCTAACCTCTCTCTAAACCATACCCCTCCAGCCAATTTCATCTTCAAGCATCATAAAAAATCTGTCAATCTTGATGAACATTCAAAACTTCAAGCAGTTGCAAGCAAAAAGGTAATAGACTTGTTATCTTACCTTTGTATAATAACAAAGATTCTCATTTTTTTTTCTACATCTACTTCTTGTCTTTGTAAGTAAATTTCTGGAGAATTCAAAAGGGGAGATTATACATCAAAGACATGAAAATGTCTTCAAAATTATGATAATATATGATCCACGATCTTTGAACTCTAAGAAAGTAGAAGAAAACCACATTGCATGTGGAATTTAATCATTAAAAGATGTATTTTGAAAACTGATAGATTCTGTTAGCAATTGTGTCGACTGTATCTTTCAAAATAAAAGTCCAAATATTCTGATTTTTCTTCTAAAACATACTTTGATGAGTTATCTTTCTAATGCAACTGGTCTCACTCAAAAATAATACGGTTTGAGCCTTTAAGTTCTTGATACAAGATTATGGTGCAAAAAGAGCATTGCTGACAGAATCTTGCATGCATCTTAAAATCGGTTATATCTTCTTCAAAACTCATTGAAAATGGGTTATTCTTTTTCTGGAAGTTATCCTTATGTGTTAACTTTAAAATAAAGTTAAAATCACTGAAAATTGATGAGTTTAGACCCCCCAAATGGCCGTCAGTCGAAGAGTGTGCAATATGTCTTGTGGACTGTGTCACTCAAATTTGTAGGGTATTAATGAGTGCCTTAAACCCATCCAAAATTCTTGATATTCAGGAAAAATCTGTTTAACTCATTATTATTGTTGTTATAAAAATTTGGACACAAAATGACTTATGGAAGGTTCCTTTTGACAGTGATTTGTGAGACCAAAAATTCCAGAAACAGAATTTACATTATGTCCAAATGGTAACTTTATGTGCAAAGGATTTTGATTTTAAAATATATATTTTTGGACTATTTTTAGAGCAATTAATATAAGTATCAACTTTAATTCATAAA
>NW_020200972.1:63372-68661 GCF_001531365.2 Cynara cardunculus var. scolymus
AGTGTACGGGCTACTTATGGTCGTTCATAAAATAATGGGGCACATTGGTCAGAAAAGGCTCAGTAGCGTCTCAAGTTTTATACATCGTTATAGATTTACATTTATCAGGTGCAAGTTTATGTATAAGTTAGCAAGAAATAATCTATGCATTGTAATGTTTTGTGCATATGAAAAACCCGTGAACTCACCAACTCTTTGTAGTTGACGTTGTTTTATGTTTCAGGATTTAAGTAAGAAATGAAGTTTTTGGAGCATATATGTGGCGACACCGATTAAGTTCATTTTGTATCTTTTGAAAAGAAGTATTCAAACACCAACTTGGTTATGGATGTAATCTTGTAAAACTTATGGTGTTTTTTATCGTTTGTTGCTGTGACTCGCTTACCTATTACATCTTGTGTGTCCGCTTTAACGAGGTGTGACATCTTATACATAGCAAATCGATGAATCGCCTTCCATCGATCTCTGGTTCCTCATACTTGGCAAACCAATGGATCACCTTCCATCGATCTCTGSTTCCTCATACTTGGCAAACCGATGGATCACCTTCCATCGATCTCTAGTTCCTCATACTTAGCAAACTGATGGATCACCTTCCATCGATCTCTGGTTCCTCATACAAAGTTAGTAGATATTTTCCTTTCATGATCCAGAGCCTCTGGTTCTTCTAACCAGAGCTTCTGGCTCTCAAGGTCAAGCCAACCAGAGCTTCTGGACGCTCCTCACTTATATAGAGTAGTGGTTTCTTAATCGAAACTAGAACACAAATCTCACTATCTATGTCCAGGCAAATCTTACCTAATGCATAGTGCGAACTTTTGAATGCAAAGGCTATAAAGACTAACCACTTTATCTATGTCTAACTACCAAACATCTAGAAACCGAGTTGATCCTCAGGTTGACTTAGTGCTCTATATAACTTGCTTCACTACACAACCTGAGCTTCTGGTTAGTTAAGAGCGATGGATATTCATAATTCATGCAAGCACACACACAATCATACTTTTCATGTTTTTAAATATTTTTCTATATTTGAGCATACTTTCAGCACAACCGATGAGACCCTTTTATCTTATTACTTAAGTTAAACATAGGTGATCAAGCTCTGTTTAATTTAAGTATTATAACACGACCTYCATCCTATGGTTATACTTAGTAACATTGTTTTGAAAGGATTTGGTTATAGTTTGGTCTTAAGAAAAACAGGCGTTCTCTATAACCGAGGCTCTGATACCAAATCTGTCACACCACGCTAAAGCGGAAACACGAGGCCCAACAGGTAAGTAAATCATAGCTCCAATCAATAGATAACACCATTAACTTACATGAACCATGGAAAATTTTACAAGTTTATAATTCAACTGTTCACGATGAAAATAACATCATTTACAAAGACAAATTTCAAAAACACCGTGAACAGGTACAAGAGATCTTCCAAACTCCCATCCTTACTTATTTTCCTAAAAAGCATGAAACACAAAAACGACGTCAACTACCAAGAGTTGGGGAGTTCACGGGTTTTCATATGCACTAAATTATTTACAATGCATAAAGCACAACTTGCAAACTTATACATAACATACACATTATAAATGTAAATTTTCCATTGATGCCTAAAAACTTGAGACGCTATAGAGCCTTACCTGACCAATGTGCCCCATTGGTTTACGAACTAACATAAGTGGCCCGTTCACTCACTTAGGTACCACGGTTCGTATTAGTATTACTTCAGCGGTGGCACTTTCGCACACATGAGTAGACTTATGAAAAACATAGGTAATGTGCACCATTTTCTGGGTGGGACTGTCAACACAATAGCGGCTATCCACAATTACCACGGCCCGGGGACGTGTCCAAGTTAACTAGTAGCGTGTACGGACGGGGACTTTTTGTAATATCCTCTCAAGCGCATCCATTTATCATTTATAAGTAGTGTATTAACAATCAGTTTTACATGATTTTCACAACTCTGACTAAACAGTTCTTTGGTCTATCAGTTTTACATTTAAACAGTAAAGTTTGCATTCTTTCATGCATTTCCCCTAGTTATAAATAACTAAACAACATTAAAAGTGGGGACGTGAAAAACTAACAAGGGAGAATATCCAAGATCTTGGTGGAGCTTAGAACACCAACGTCCGCACTAATGTCCTAAACACCCGAAATTCCAATAGTTAGATCACCCTTTGGGTCTCGATATAGATAACTTAAGATTATATCTTATGTAATGCCAATAAACCTTTATGGTTTAAAGTTGAAACCAAAAATAACCCAATATTTAATTAAATAAAAGGTTTTTGCACAAAAAGTTGTTATTTGGACATATATACAGATTTTGTTCCTGGACTCTTGGTTTCACCAATCATTGTCAAGGGAACCTTCCAAAAAATCATTTTATTTTTAATCTTTTAAGACTACAACAATCACTGTTGTTAGATTTCTTTTATCCAACAGCTTTAATTTTACTTCTAAAGTTTTATATTAAACATTTAAATATTCAAAATTCACATTTTTGAGTGAAACTGAAACAGTAACAACAATTAATCCAAAACAGATTTCAAGAGAAATCAAATAGTTTGGGGTTGATTTAAAAGAATACAGTTGACATGTTTGTTAGAAACAACCTGTCAGTTTCAAAATGTCATTTTTATTGATTAAATACTACATGCAATGCGATTTTCCCCATTTTCTTGAGTTCTAAGTTTGTAGATAATAGATTATTAACATTTTTGGGAACATTTTCATGTCTTGATGAATTACCTACCATCTTAGATTCTCCATAAAATTTTGGGCTTATAGCGAAGAAAGAAATATGAAGGAAATGAAGATTATTAATGGTAAAATACGAAGATAATGAACTAATCTTATTACCTTCTTCTTGCTATCTTTTGAAGATTTGAATGTTCTTCAAGATTTAGAGAGTCAAGATGGATTTCCTTTTTGGAACTAGGATTCGGCTTAGGGGAAAATGAAAGGTTTTTAGAGAGAGAGGGAAAAAGGAAACGTGAAAGTGAAATAAATGATCTTCAAAAGAAACGGGGCTTTTATATGAAGGTAGAGGGGCCGGCCCATACAAGGCCCAACCACCATATTTTTTCTTTTATATTTCTTATACAAACTCAGCCCAAAATAAATATAAATTTAAATACATTTTATCAATACCAGTAAAATTATTCATTATTAAGTCAAAATTCCAAATTTTGTAAAAAAAAATTATTTGCACATACAGTTAAAACTTTATATTTTTAAATTTTATAATATCGACTTTATTTATTTTAAGTGAATTTTAATATATTTAGAGTTACATAAGTTACTTTATTAGTTACCCGTCGTGACAGGGTTTTCTGAGCTACAAATTTGGGAGCTAAGTCAATTGATTTTCTATTCAACATGACTACGCCCTAATAAATTAAAATTCCTGATTATAGGAGTCCTTTTAAAGGTGCTAACATGATGCTCCAAAAGTGACGGATGTCACAAATACTGCTAATGGTCAAGTATTTGTGAATTGTGTGTTCGATAATTTCACTATTATGATTAAGGGACGTAAGCTACCAATCAGACTGTTTCCCATGCCTATGAAAGAGTTTGATGTGGTAGTAGGGATGGATTGGTTGGCAAAAAATCAAGCAAGCATTGTTTGTGATAAGAAGATGATTAGAATAATGTTACCAGATAGAGGATCAGTTGTTATATATGGTTATCATCAGGGTCATCATACCGGTCTGTTATCTGTGATGAAAGCCGGAAAGTATATTAGTTGATACAGCTAATGGTCAAGTATCTCTGAATTGTGTGTTCGATAACTGAACTATTATGATTGATGGATGTAAGCTACCAATCAGACTGTTTCCCGTGCCTATGAAAGAATTTGATGTGGTACTAGGGATTGATTGGTTGGCAAAAAATCAGGCCAACATTGTTTGTGATAAAAAGATAATTACAATAATGTTACCAGACAAAGGGTCAGTTGTTATATATGGTGATCATCAGGGTCATCATACCGGTCGGTTATATGTGATGAAAGCCAAAAAGTGTATTCAAAAGATATGTCAGGGCTTTCAAGCCTATGCAATTGATGCCAATAAAGAAAAAGAGAAGCATGAAATGATCCCCATTGTTAGTGAATATTCTGAGGACTTTCAAGAAGGCTTACCCAGATTACCGCCAAATAGAGTTTTTAAATTTGGGATTGATCTAATACCCTGAACAGCACCAGTAGCCAAAGCACAATACCGATTAGCTCCTTCAGAGTTAAAAGAATTGGTTACACAGTTGAAAGATTTACTTGACAAGGGGTTTATCAGACCTAGTACTTCACCATGGGGACCTCCAGTTCTCTTTGTGAAAACGAAAGATGGTTCTATCAGCATGTGTATCGATTACCGAGAATTAAACAAATTGACAATCAAGAATAAATATCCGTTGCCATTTGATTGATAATTTATTTGATCAACTAGTGGGAAATAGTTACTTCTCGAAAACTAATCTAAGATGAGGTTATCATCAGCTGAAAGTGAAAGAGGAAGATATTGCTAAAACCGCTTTCCAGACCAGGTACGGACATCATGAATTTCTGGTTATGCCATTCGGTTTAACTAATGCACCAACAACTTTTATGTATTTGACGAACCGAGTATGTAAAGAATATCTTGATAAATTCGTTATTATATTTATCGATGATATTCTCATATACTCCAAGACCAAAGAAAAGCATACAGAGCACCTTCGATTGATCCTTGAGCTCTTGAAAAGAGAAAAGTTGTACGCAAAATTGTCAAAAACTTAACCTCAGGTTAAACAAAATATGAAAATACATATAAAACGAGGAAGTGCTTAGCCTATAGGTATGTATTGTTATCCTATTTCAGTGACAATAGTCTTTCTATTTTTGTGAAAAATAATTTGCATCCCTAAAATATTAAAATTTAAATATTTAACAATGATATTTATTTTTATTGTTCGATCTATTTAGCTTATTTGCTTTAAATCATTGACAATTCGATTCGAAAAGAAACARAGATTTATCTTTCTTATGATAATCAAATATAGTCTTTACTGTAAAACTTGACTCAAATAATGATGTATAAGTAGGAAACTTTTTCAATTATCAAGATTTATAATGATTCCTTATGGGTTGAATCTTTGGGAAGTTGGAAATGGGTCAGTCTATCTTATTGAGTCACTTGAAGAGGCAGAGTCAAATATAATTTATTTAWTCGTGTTATTTCTGTTAGTTATGGTATTTCTATATTTATATTTCTGCATATTTCTATTAGATATTTTTTT
>NW_020200972.1:79468-88384 GCF_001531365.2 Cynara cardunculus var. scolymus
CCAAGGTATATTGGACCGTTCAGAATTTGTAAACGGGTTGGGCCTGTAACTTATCAGTTGGAACTACCGAAAGAACTCAGCCTACTTTACAACACCTTTCATGAGTCAAATTTGTGCAAGTGCTTGGCCGTTCCAAGTTTAGCAATACCGCTTCAAGAGATCAAACTGGACAGTAAACTAAACTTTGTTGAAACACTAGAAGGATTCAGAAGCTACATGGGAACTAGAATCTGGAATGAGAACCCAATACCCTTGGTTATTTGGTTAATGAATCCCGAGATGGAGTTCTTTTGAGGGGGAGATAATGTTATAATTGGGTTTCAGACAACCTGGGTTGAGGTAACTTATATGTGATTATTCTGTGAAATACGTGAAGGCATGCATGTTATTTAATTAACTACATGAATAGTATGCATATATGTGACAACATACATGATGTAGGGATTATGTGCATAAATGTGGAAATATGATGCTATGCATGCATGACTACAATTTTGTGCATATATAAGAAGGTGAATAAATTATACGCACAATGAATAATATGCATACATGATCATTAATTCTTTAAAAAGAAAGTGGGTAGCCTTCGTGATTAAGATAAGGTGATTTTAAAATATTAAAACTCACCGCCTGTGAGTTTAATAATAAAAAAAAGTTCCACCGCCTCTATCATAAAATATATAAAGAAAATAAAGAGATAAGATCTCATCTTATCTACTGTTGGAAAGAAACTTTGGAGAGAAATGTGTGTGGCGGTGGAAATTTTTCTTGAAAAAGATATATGCATAAAACGTGTTTGTAAGGAATTGTTGTGAACGTTTGAAGGAATTGTTGTGAACGTTTGAAGGAATTGTTGTGTGTTTGAATCTACCAACCTGTGTTTGTAAAGTGAGTTTTTGATAACTAAAATCTTTATATAATGTTATTTGAAAACTGTTGGGTTTTGATGGTTTGATATTTGGAAAAGATTGGTGAAAACTGTTTTCTAACAATTTATAGATACATGTTTATAATATTGGATTTGGAAACTGTTTTGGAAAGATATAGCAGATTCTGCTCTTTAAAACAGTTTTGGGATAATATCATGTGTTAAGAATACAAAGGAGATTTTGAGTTTAGAAATGATATGAAAAGAACTGTTTGTTTTTGAGTTTCAAAGTTTTGATGATAAAACTGTTTTGAAACCATTATTGATTAAAAACTATAGTGGGCATTCCTTCAAGACGGTTGTGACTTCGGTCTGTCTTCGTTTGGGATTAATCTATTGAATTTTTTTTATAAAACTATAGAGGTTGTTTCATCAAGACGGTTGTGACTTTGGTCTGTCTTCGTTTGGAACTAAACCATAGATTTTGATGAGGAAACAAGTGTGACATATCAAGGAGAGGTGTACCATTAGATAAAGGTGGCATATCAAGGAGAGTTATACCTTTAGCTATAAGGGTGGCATATCAAGGAGAGATGTACCTTTGGATATAAGGGTGGCAATTATATGTGGTTATTATAGCTCTTGTAATTATATCTCTTAATATTGCAAGAGATTTGAGTTCTTACTTCTTTGTGATTCGTGGACTCATATATGTTGCTCTTATTTGAAATGATAGTATTGATGTTATTGAGATGGGGAAAACTTGGACTATGGCCAATGGTTTTCGGATAAACTCTGTTTTGGAACAAGTGTTTGATTTAATAGGAACCAGAGAGGCTATGGTTGTTCCTTGAAAGGAACCAGAGGGGTTCTAGTTGGTTGTCATACTAGAACCAGAGGGTTCTGGATGATGATTTGAGATTTATATGTCTTTTAACTAAAGTTTTAGTTAAACCAGAGGCTATGTATATATCAAATAAGAGCTTTGTGTCAAAGTTATACTTGAAAAGAATTTTCAAAAAAATTATATACTTAGAAGTTTTCTTACAAAGGAAGACATACCAGAGGGGTCTCTGGTTGGCCTATGCGTTGGACAAGAAGACCTCTGGTTGGTCTTACATTTTGAGCTAGAAGCTCTGACTAGTATAACCAGAGCTCTAGTCATACAAGATCCTTTTAAATTGTGTTTTTATACTTGGGAAAGCTATGATATTATCTATGGGATTGATCTATGAACGTTTTGGATTTTACTTGAATAAGAGGCTCTGGTTGGCTTAACTAGAAGCTCTGGTAGAGGAACCAGAGGAGCTTTGGTCCTCTTTTTTGCTATAATATTTTCTAAGTCTGGTCTCTGGAACCAGAGGGCCGATAGACACAAACCAAAATATGAATTTATACTTCATTATGTGAAATGACTTTACTTGAATAATGTTTTGGTGATCTACACCCTGCAACTACATGAAAAAAGGGATCTCACTACACCTGTAGGTCTAACCCTCAGTTTGTATTTTCAAATTTGTATTGCAAGAAATGTTGAATATAATGATAGTAAGGGAAAAGGCAAATTGTGAATTATATCTCTATGTGCTTAGCCTTATGAAGATTGATGGATGTATTTTGATATTAGATGATATGTAGTACGAGCATGTATTTTGGAATTTTTTAGTTGTGTATTTTGTATTGTAGCTTTTTGTACTTTGGACCTTTGTGGGCTATAACATGTATTCTATGAATAAAATATGTGTTATATGCAATGTGAGTTTGGGATTGTGACAAAACCTATCGTGTTCAACAAGTTTCTTTTGATCGCTGAATGTTGGAATAACCTGAAGGTCTCTTTAGCATTCGCTGAGGCTTTGGGCACTCTTCGCACATATGTAGACCCGGTTGTAATCACTGAATACCGCTTCAAATCACGTACTCACCAATCTCTAATATTTAGTTTCAGTCTTCCACTTTCGCTGAAGGTTCTTTGTTATGAGTTTTGTCTTCTTAAAGTATCGCTGTCGCCGACGGATTTATATTACATGATCTTCAGTGATCATTGAACAGACTTAGTGAAGATCGCTGGAACTGAAAGACGGAAACATAAAATACATCGTATAAGGCAAAAAGGATTATCATCAAATCACTGTGAGAGAGAATCAACAAAGATCAATACAGATTTTTACAAGATTGTATGTGAAAATAGACAAGGTAAAGATAACCTATTTAAAACAATCTACGTTTACACACATATATTCTTAGCAAAACAGAAAAGATTTGCTGAAAGATAAAGAAGGAAAGATGTTCTTCCTAGGTAACAAATTTTAGAATACTTGAGAGGGATTTTAACTTGCTTGAAGATAAGCTTAAGTGTTCTTAGATGTATGTGTGTTCTTTCATGTAGTTCACGTAAGGATTATTTCTGCATGGAGAGAGCACACATCTATTTATGCCCATTGCATTAAATACACATTTAATGCAATGCAGTAGAGATTGAACACGCGTCAAGCTTTCAATGGAAAGCTTGTCCTTTACTACAGTAATAGTACAAATGCCTATTCATGAGCAGGCATCCTTTCATAGAGTTGATGGGTAATAAAGTCAACTAGTCGGCTTTATATCGTACTATACTCTAGAAAGGGTATGGGTTTGTCCTTTGTGTGTGGAAAGACAAGAGAAAAGCAATCTTGCACAACAAGCTTCATTTGATCGTTGAATGCTAGAATAACACTGAAGGTCTCTTCAGCATTCATTGAGTCTTGGGCAGTCTTCACACATATGTTGACCAGGTTGTAATCACTGAATGCCGCTTCAGATCATGAACGCACTAGTCACTAATCTTCAGTTTCAATCTTCGACTTTCACTCAAGGTTCTTTTGTGTGAGTTTTGTCTTCTTGAAGTATCGTTGTCGCTATAGGATTTACAATACATGTTTCAGCGATCACTGAACAGACTCAGTGGTGATCGCTAGAACTAAAAGACAGAAACATAATACTTTGTTATAGGTAAAAGGGATTGTCATCAAATCAATGAGAGAGAGGATCAACATTCTATCACGTTAAAATCCTTCAGAGTCTACATGAAATGGACTAAAATTGTCATCTAAAGTATCAACGTTCGATTTGATAAATCCTGGATTTTTGGACAAACACCGTTAAAGACTCAATCTACAACCATCAACTCAACTGTTACATCAACTTTAAATTCATTGTTTAAAGATGCATTTGACTTAACTTTGGATGCTCATGCAGAATTTAAAAATTCAGTGCATCCAATGTTAATGATTTAGTGGTACTGATTATGCAAGTTACTCAACTTTCTGGGGCATCTAAAGCTCGTTGTACAACATCAACAAATGTTCAACCTGAAAATGTTCAACAAGAAGTACCATAAACTGAGGTTGTTCAAGATGAAGCACAAACTCACAACAAAAATTTTCAACCCGAAGATGTTTAATCTGAGTCTTCTCAATCGGAAGCTAAAACTGAACATTAATAAATTCAAGCTATACCCGACGAGTATGATGATCAGAACAATTTACTTGATGTACAACCCTTTCCTTGTACACATAAGTGGACTCGAGATCATCCCCCAACTCAGATAATTGGATATGCAAACTTCTAAGTGCAAACGAGTTCTGAAACCACAAACGAGTGTCTATTCGTAAGCTTTTTAAGCGCATTAGAGCCAAAGAAGACATTTGAAGCATTACAAGATTCTGATTGGATTAATGCAATGCAAGATGAACTTCAAGAGTTTGAGAAAAAACAACATTTGGAGATTCGTGCCGAGACCAAAAAAAAATCTATAATCTAATCAAAATGGGTTTTCAAAACCAAAAAGATGAAATGGGAATTGTTGTTCGAAACAAAGATCGTCAGGTCGCAAAAGGTTACTATTAACAGGAAGGCATTGATTATGGCGAGACTTTTGCTCAAGTTGCTCACATTGAGGCTATCAGAATTTTTTTAGCATATACTGCTCACAAGAACTTCAAGTTATATCAAATGGATGTCAAGTCAGCATTTCCGAATGGAATTCTCCATGAAGAGGTGTATGTGAGTTAGCTAGAAGGGTTTGTTGATCTTGAAAATCCATATCATATCTATGTCCTAGACAAGGCATTAGTATGGTCTTAAACAAGCACCTAGGACATGAGGTGACACTTTAACACAATTCCTATTGAAATCTGGTTTCAAGAAAGGTACGAATGACACTACATTATTTCTAAAAAAGCAAGGTAAATACTTGATCTTCATACAAATTTATGTTGATGATCAAATTTTTGGTTCTACAAATCCTAAATTTTTCATGAATTTTCCACACATCATGCAATCAAAATATTTCAAGGTATATTCATTAATGTTTTCCTTGGTCTTCAGTGAAACAACTTCCCGAAGGTATATTAATTAATCAATAAAAATATGTCAAGGATATGTAAAAATATTTAACATGTCTGATTGTTCTTCAATAAAGACTCCATGGTTACTGAAACTTTATTAGATGCAGATTTATCTGGAAAATCTATAGATCAACAAAATTACCGTGCCATGATTGGATTCTTATTGTATTTTAATTCAAGTAGACCAAATATTATGTTCACAACATGTTTTTGGGTAAGATATCAGGCTAATCCTAAAGAGTTACGCCTTGATACGGTCAAAAGGATCTTCAGGTATCTCAAAGGCATACTAAATCTGGGCCATTGGTATCCAACAGATTCTAGTTTTAACCTAACTGCTTTCAGAGATTCTAATGATGGAGGTTGTAAACTGGATAGAAAGAGCACATCTGGATCATGTCAGTTCTTAGGAGACATGCTAGGCAGTTGGACATCAAAGAAGCAAAATTGTGTCTCAACGTGTATTGTAGAGGTAGAATATGTCGCGTAACAAGTTGTTGTTCACAAGTGCTTTGGATGAAAACACAACTTCAAGACTACGACTATACATTCAACAAAGTCCCTATCAGTTGTGACTAAAAGAGAGCGATTGCGAAAACTGCTAATACAGTTCAGCACTCAGTACCAAAGACATAGATACCAGGTATCACTTTATTAAGGACCATGTTGAAAAGAATAAATTTAAATACATTTTGTAGATTTCCAACTTGCTGATTTACTCATAAAACCACTCGATGGGAAAAGGTTTTCATTCTTAATAAGCAAGCTTGGGATGTCAAATATGTCTATATGAAAATCTGATCAACATGTTGAGGGCAGTGTAACACCCCATACCACATATTGCATGTAACACATATTTCATATAGAAGAAATACATGTTTATATACCATTCAGGTCTCTTAGTACAAGAATCTATCATTACAGAATACAAGGTCCAAAAATTCAAATACATTTCTTGTACTAATCAACATTCATCAATCAAAACTGTACATCAAAGACAGTTCTTCATGCAGAAATGCAAATAGGAAAATATCACATTTTCCCTTTTCCCTTACTGTCCGGACTTCCTGCAATACATAGTTAAAATCACAAAACGAGGGTTAGACCGAAAGTCTAGTGAGATACCCTATTTATGTTATTGCAGGGTGAAAATCACCAAAACCTTTATGGAAAACAACTTTTCATATATATATATATATATATATATAACAAATATATAAATAAATAGGGACATATTACCAGATCCTTTTTCACTTTTCAAGCTAAGCATTCAGCTATTCAAATCACATACTTTTGAACCATCCAGTTTTCACATAATGCTACTTTTAAACCTTTTCTAATCAAACAAGGTTTATTTAAAGTTTCAGGCCAAACCTGTTATTTTCTCCTCAATAACATCCAGACTATGATTTCCAATAAGAACCTTGATCCTAAATCGTTAAATCACAAAGAAATAAAGATTCCAGACCACAGTAGTCTTAAGGGATATAATAGAAAGAGTTATATCATACAACACACATACAAATGCCACCCTTATATCAAATGTACACCTCTCCTTGATATGCCACCCTTATCCCATGGTTCACCTCTCCTTGATATGCCACCCTTATTTCCTCATCAAAACCTTTTACAAAAATAATTCCAAATAAACCGCAGTCAACGGAATTATTATCAATCCAAAATCATTTATATCAAATTCTCTATTTTATGATAAAATAACAATTTTCATCAATCAAGCACAAGGCATAATACAAATCCGGCCAATTTGGCTTGGCCGGACTTCATCTCCGGTCAAATTCTTGGCCAGTTTACCAAATTCGGACAACACATCGCTCAAGGCTTGTCCGATTAAACACTTAGAATAAATTCCAATACTTTTGTTCGGGTAACAAGTCTGGACAACATATCGTCCAAAGCTTGACCGATTTAAAATAATCCGGTCACCACATGGTCGTATTCATACTTCTCCGTTCAAAATGTTTACTATACTTTAACATTCATAAATCGCACAACGCTTGACTGGTTTAAAACTAAACCGCTTAACACTTGACCGGTTTAGGGCTTAATCGCCCAACCCTTGTCTGATTTAAGAATAATCCGGACAATATACCGCCCAAGGCCTGTCCCATTTAGACTTAATCTGATTACCCTTTATCCGAATAAAACCCTTAAGAAAATAATTGATTTCTTTCCAATAATAAACAACATTCAAATAAAACCAGTGTGATAACTAGATCCTGGTTATCACCCAAGGTACTTAATGTGTGATTATCTGATTAAATGATTTTATGATAGCATGATAAATTGTTATATTTGATAATGCTGGTATGTGAAAATGTGCATAATATGAAATGCATATGTTATATATATATATACATAATATATGTATGCATGCATGTGTGTGTGCATGTGTGCATAAGTGTATATATATGGTAGTGTGAATGCATGCATAAGAAAAAGGGCTGTTAGCCGACTTGCCTGATTTGGAAAGTATAAAAGGGAGGTTGAGCCTCCATATTTTCTCTTCTTGCTTTGGCAAAAGTTGTGCGATTTAAAAAGAGGAGAAGTTGACCGGATTAAATCTTGTCTGGTGATTCAAGCTGATTTCAAGTATTTGGTTTCAAAAACTTGTTAAGGTGAGTAATTTCTAAACTCTTTTACATAAAATTATTATTGGTTTTGTATGAATCTTGTTTATGTTGGAAAGAAATCAGTCTTTTGTTCTAAGTATTTTATCCGGATATTAAACCGAACAAGGTTTGACCGGATTATTTTAAATCGGACAAAGGTTAATCGATGTATTGTCCGGATTGTCTTAAATCGGTTAACTGTTGATCGGATTATGATTGGTAAGAATGATTATCTTTTTACACTAAGAAGTAAGAATACGACCAAATGGTGGCCGAATTATTTTAAATCGGCTAAGTAATGAGCAGGGTATTGACCGGACTTGTTATCCGGACAAAGATGATTTTGATTCTAAGTGATAAATCGATTAAGCTTTATGCGGGGTATTGACTGGACTTGTTATCCGGACAAAGTTATTGAGAAATATTTCCAATTGTAAATCGGATAAAGTTCATTCTGTGTGTTGTCCGGATAGTTGACCGGATTTGAAGTCCGGCTAAGTCAAAGTTGACCGGATTTGAAGTCCGGCTAAGTCAAAATTGACCGGATTTGATGTAATGTTGTGTTTTCGATGAGAAATGCTATTTTATCATAAAAAGAAAGTTTTGAAAGAAATAATTTTGTATTGATAATAATTTCAATGGCTGCGGTTTATTTGAAATTATTCTGTGAAAATATTTTGATGAGGAAATAAGGGTGGCATATCAAGGAGAGGTGTACCATGGGATAAGGGTGGCATATCACGGAGAGGTGTACCATGGGATAAGGGTGGCATATCAATGAGAGGTGTACCTTTGGATATAAGGGTAGCACTTGTATGTGTGTTGTATGATATAACTCATTCTATTATATCCTTTAAGACTACTGTGGTCTGGAGTCTTTATTTCTTTGTGACTTAAAGATTTAGGATCAAGGTTCTTATTGGAAATCATAGTTTGGATGTTATTGAGGAGAAAATGTCAGGTTTGGCCTGAAGCTTTATATAACCTTGTTTGGTTAAGAAAATGTTTAAAAGTGGCATTATGTGGAACC
>NW_020200972.1:88799-90338 GCF_001531365.2 Cynara cardunculus var. scolymus
TTTTGGACCTTGTATCTGGTCATGTTAGATTCTTGTACTAAGGGACCTGARKGRAATGATATCATRTATTTCTTTTGTATGAAATATGTGTTACATGCAATATGTGGGTTGGGGCGTTACAGAATGGTATCAGAGCCTGAGTTTAAGGGATTTAGGTGTTCAACAGCATGATACCTAGACTTAAACTGTTTTATTGCATGTTAAGGGTCCCGGACATAGTTAGTACCATTGGAAATAAATATGATGAGTTGAAAGAACAATGTGTAAGGTAAATTTTAATTACATCTTGCCAGTGTAATTATGAATTTACAGGTACACATCTAAACTTGAATACTTCATTATATTTGGGAATGTGAATACGTGATTATTAACATTCAACTCTACAGATGTCTAGCCGAACTAGACGATCTGAAAGAGTGGCTCGTCCAGAATATGAGGAAAGGGAAGAAACACCCGTAAATCTACCGACTAGCATGTCTGGAAATAGAGGTCGGGGAAGAACAAGGGGACGAGGCAGAGGAAGAAGCCAGTCTCAGGGAAGGGGTGTTAGGACTGAGAAATCAGTATTAATTGTATTCGTCTTGAAAGTTTATAAATCGTCTATAATTGTAAAAGTCAGCGTGTTTGACTTTTCTTTAGATGTTTGACTTTGACTTGTCTTTAATTTGTTGACCATATAAATAGTGGTTAGTTCTTTGTAATTAGTAGGAGAAGAGCTAATTGTAATAATATGTGCATAATAGAAGGATTGACCATTTGACTTTCTCTCTCAATATTCTTATGTGTTCTTGATGATCTTAATGCCATATCTTGATCTGCCATGATGATTGTGAAGATTATTGAAGATTGATCAGTGATATTTTGGAGACACAATTGGTATCAGAGCGGGATGCAAGAAATCAGAAATGAAGAAATCAATTTCTTGAGAAGATAAGTGAATTTTTTTCTGGAATTTTTTTATGTTCTTGAGTGTTCTTGATTTTTTTTAGATTTTGATCCGATTTTTTATAAAATTCTTGTGTTTTTATGTTTAAATCATGATCAAAATGCTCGAAATTACATTGTGAATATTTGTTGTTCACAAAGTTTTATGATTTGATCACTGAATTTCAAGAATTATTCGGATTTTGTGTTTTTAGATTTTTTCGTGTTCTTGAATTTTTTTTAAAAATTCAGTGTTTTTGATCCATCTTTTGTTAATTTTTTTTAGTTTTTGTGTTTTTGATATTTTTTGATCTGTTTTTTTTAAATTTTTTTTTGGTTGATTTTTGTTAAACCGGCCAAAATTTTTCTTGAAGGCCCAACCGGTTTAAGGCCCAAAAGGCTAAACTGTTCAATTTGTTTTCTCCGCATAAACCTTGACAGTAGAAGCTTCAATGGTATTGGAATCTGGTTCATCTTGTTATCTCAAGTAATTCTCAAGCGGTGTTCATCTAAACCACACACCATTTGAGCGGTATTCATCTACACCGCACGTAGCTTGAACGAAGTTGAGGTAAACCGCCCGTTTTGCACAAATCAGGTAAGTATTTTAGGTTT
>NW_020200972.1:90803-93196 GCF_001531365.2 Cynara cardunculus var. scolymus
AGTCGGGTTTCAAGTTCATATATCACTCGTGTGGCTCGATATCTGTTGGTATAAATTGCTTAGATTGTTCGATTGCTTTATCATCGAATTTACATAAATCGATTGGAGCTTGGCTTAATGTCTGTTGTGTAAACCTAACTAGTTGGTTTAGTGTTTTTCGCCTTCCACCGATTTCTAAATCGCTTGTTAAATTCCACATTAACAGTTTGTGTTTTTTTTATCTTGGCCGATTTGATACATGCAGTGACAGTGTGTGATTTAGACAGTGTGCAGTTAATATACATGCTGTCCAGTTTAGACAGTATGTGATTTTATCTTGGAGCTTTTGCATTCTCCATTGATGCTATTTTTCAGTTGAAGGTAAAGAGAGAAAGAAGGTAAAGAAAGATTAATAAATCTGTATGCTTTATCATTGCATCTTCACAACCTTTCCAACCATCTCAACAGATTTCCTTTTGCATTCTTAATCACTCGTTGCTTCATCTGAAAACTTAAACAGGTTCTTTGAAGGAATTTTGAGTTCAATCTGTTTTTGAGCTCAATATAGTTGTATGCAGGTGACAGAAAGTGTGTTGCAGGTCTTGACAACAGTAAGTGAGCTGTTTGATTTCACTTGTTTGGTTGATCACTTTGACAGTCTCTATCAGATTTGATTTGCTTGAAATGGTTTGTTTTTGCTGATTAGGTTGAGAATTGTTAAGCTGTGTTTGTGTAATTAAGGAACAYACCAGAAGCTGAACTTGACTTGGCTGTTTAAGCAACACACAGCAAATTTAATTGGTGCAGGGCTTTAGCTCTGTTTGGATTGCTAAAAAACACAGGCTGTTTTCATTATATGGACAGTCTGTTTGCATAAATTCTATCTAATAGTTTCTTTGTAGATTCACAACAACAACAGTAGCTCCACAGGTCTTAACAGGTTTTTAACAGTGTGCAAGACTGCAACAGCAACTCGGTTTTGTTTTGAAACAGCAATAACATTGTGACAGCAGCAACAACGTTTGTGTTTGGACAGTTTAAGCAGTTTGCAGTGTGCAGTTTTGGCTTGAGCAATTTAGAAACCGACAGAAAGCAATCTGTTTGAGTGATTTAGCTGCAGTAACAAGCGTCACAGGTCTGTTTTGAGTGATTTGCTCTTAACAGGTTTGTTGTGGCTGTTGGTTAACAGCTGTTTGGTGACTGTTTTTGATTTTGAACTGTCTCCAATTCTCAGTTCTAAGTTGCTGTTTTGTTTAAACTCAAGACAGGTTGCTGCTGCGGAATTCTTTAAAGTTCAAGCAGCAGGTTTAAGCAGCAGGTTTAGTGACAGATATATCAAAGGCTATTTGGGTACATTGTGACAGTCGGAAACAGCAGCTACTTTAAGGCATAGCAATACACAACAGGTTTAAGCTTACAGTGTGAAAAGTCCTATTCTTGGAAGAGTGAAGCAGATTGAAGAGTTATACACTACTTGTTGCTGGTTGCTGTTTTTAAACAGCTGTAGAATCATACAGTATCAAGGACATCTCAAGCTAGTTTGGTTCTGATAATTGTTCACTGTTTAAAGTGTTGTTTGTATTGTTTTGGGCTAGCATCAATTTGCTTTGGACTTGGACATTATTTTTTTAGGTTTAATTTTGTTGTGTTTTTTATTTAGTTTGATTGTGTTTAGATTTTCTTTTGGATCATTGTATATTTGTTTTTGCGTGAGTTTTTCAGTGTTTGTGTTTTTCTATTCTTTTTGAGCTTTAACTGTTCATATTTCTTTTATCTGATTTCACTGCATAGATCCTTAACTGATCAATTTTTTTTTAAAATGGCAGTTTTTTATACTAAAGAATATCGTGAGCTTAAAGAAAAGTATGATAAAGTCGATTCTGATTTTAGCAAGAATATTTCATGGTCAAATTATCTGAGTGATATTCTTCAGAGAGAGAAAGAAGAAAACAGGATTCTGCAAGAAAAGCTGAATGAACTGATGAAAACCTGTGCTGATACAGAAGAGACAGTTAGGTTAAACAAACAGGTTAAGGACTTAACTACTATAGTGAATTGTTTGATGTAAGGAATTTACTGGAGATAGAGAAAGAAAAGGTTTTACAAACTGAAAAGGTTTTAAGTGATGAAAGGAAAGAGATGGAGATAGAAAAGAAGAGGATTATGGAAGTTGAAAAAAAGTTTGGAGCTGAACGAGAATCTTATGAGAATAAGATTAATTCTCTCGAGCTAAACGCAAAAATGCTTCTAAAGCAAATCTCGGATTTTGAGCAGCTTATCATTTTGGAAAGAGAGAAGAATGCTAAAGAAAAGACAAACATCTCCGAAGACTGTCAGAGCCAGCTCCAGAAACTGTCTGAAAGCATTGACTTAAAGCAAAAGACTTTAGACGAAGAGAAAAAGCAATTTGCTAT
>NW_020200973.1:0-2252 GCF_001531365.2 Cynara cardunculus var. scolymus
TTATTCTTGGAAGAAGAATTGCCAAGTTGTCTATTATTCACCCCAGATCCATGATTCTTGGGGTGAGAGACCAGACATGACGAATGGTGAATGTGATTAGATAGAGCATGCATGATATTGAAACAATCACAGAAGAAGACATTGCAAGAAGCTWTCTTAAAATTTTCATTAAAATTATCAAAGAAGGGTACAGAGTTTTTATATTTAGAGCCCTTCTTAGGTATGGGCTTCTATTTACAAGATTCCTTCCCTATTCTGGGCTCCTTTTGAAATCCTTTTTAAAACTCTTCTGTATTGATCCCCTCTTTGGTTTTCCTGCAATCAGTGAGACAGAAGCAATGTTGTATTGAGGTCATTTTCTCAATTGTTGCCAAGTGTAAATTGGTCTTTGAGTTGCRRWDGAAGAGCATTGAGAGTTACTTTGTCTTTGATTTTCCTTCTTTCTTTTCTCAAGATCAATATTAGTTTCTACAACTTGTGTAGGACTTTCTTCATGATCTGAGGCATATTCATACTTAGAAGTATCATTTTCAGAGAGCTCTGTGACAAAAACCTTTTTATAAAGAGACTCATATTCAGAAGGCTCGGTGATGTGTTTTGGAAAAAATTCAAGAGCCTCTKAGGATAACTTTCTCTCAAGAGGATGAATGGTACACACAAAAGCACAGTCTACTTGAGTTTCTGGTTGTCCAAACTTAAAAATTCCTATCTGATTCTGTCTCATAAATCTCCTTGGAATGGAATCCTTCTTTTCAGAAGGTGAGAAAGAGTCAATATAGTCTTCAAAAGCAACATTTTCAACCAACAGCCTTCTTCTTTTGAAAATGGACTTTGTGTTAGGAATATTACTTTTAAGATTCTTTGAGGATCTAAAGGTACTCTCAAGAGTTTTGTTGGATTTAAAACCAGGTTTGTTGTTAAATTCTGAGAAACCCAGACCTCTTATGCCCATGTTAACTTTTATCTTTTTATAAACATTTTTAGCCTCTTGAAACTTTCTAATTTTGAGCTCTATGTCAAGAACATCTTGGTGCAAAAATTCTCTTTCTTTTTGAAAGAATTCTTTGACAGAAGTAACATTGTATTTCTCATGCTCCAACTTCCTTAACTCATCAACCTTGCTTTTCAACTCCTTTTGAATTTCGGCAAACTTTTCTTTTGAAGATTTTTCCAAATTTACAAAATTTGTTTGAGSTTCTTCGAACATTTTAAAAAATCTATTTATTTTCTCTGTGAGAAGAATGACTTCTTTTTCACAAAGAGAAAGTTTTTTTTAGCTTGTAATGTTCCAAATAACATGAATCAAGATTATCAATGATCTCTGTGTATAGATCAATTGATTCAGAAGAGTAAGAAGTAGAAACCTCTTGGTCATTTGATTCATATGAGTCAGAGTCGTTTGCCATTCCACAGAAGAACTCATCCTCTGTGTCTGAGTCTTCCCAAGCAAGAAGACCCTTCTGATCATCTTCGTCAGAGGATTCATCAGTTACTAACTCACTAGATTGAGCTAGTAGAGACTTCTGTTGATAGTAGTCAACCTTCTTTTTGTAGAAGGCTGCATCTCTTGGACCCCTCTGAGGAGCCTTAGGCCCTTTCGACCAACAATCTGCAGCAAAGTGGCCTGGCTTGCCACATCTAAAGCATCCTTCTTTCGTCTCTTCCTTCTTCTGCTCCTCTWCCTTHTGTGAAGGCTTCTGCTCCTTCTCACTTGCATCAGATCTACCACCCTCTGTGAAGTTTCTTCTGTTGAAACTCTTGTACTCCTTCTTTTCACCACTCTTTCTATATCCTCTGGTTATCAAAGCCAGAGTCTTCATCATCTCTTTCATCGTGACTTCTTCTTCAGAACTCTCCTCACTCTCTGCTATCAGGATCTTCTTTTTCTTCTCCTTCTCCTTCTCTTCCTTCTTTGTTTCTTTCCCCTTTCCAGAGCTGCCATCCTCTACAACAAGAGCAAGCGGACCACCATAGTTCTTCTTCATTTGAAGTACTTGAGGCTCTTGACTTTCAAGAGAACCAAATAAGTCCGCCAAAGTCCATACTTCCAAATCCAAGGTGGCCTCCATTGACATGGTTAGATGCATCCATTCGATTCCAAGGCTCTTCAAGAACAAAGAGTTGTTGTCCTCTTCAGTTCTCAACACTCCATACCTCTTGCAATTGCTAATTAAGGTGTTTAATCTGGAGTATGTGTCTGAGAGGGATTCACCCTCCTTAGCCTTGAAGCTATGATATTCATCAATGCAAAT
>NW_020200973.1:2432-17693 GCF_001531365.2 Cynara cardunculus var. scolymus
ATCAACCAATATCTTGTCTTCATCGCTCCAGTTAGCAATAGGTCTTGGCTCATAATGCTCAGGAACTTCAGGGGTTGTACCAGTAGCTGGAACTCTTGGAATKAAATTYRYTGRCACATAAGGAGGATTGTAGAGAAATTCACAAATTCTGGGGTGAATTCCCTCCAAATAGTTGATCATGCGCACCTTCCATTACGGATATTCCTCACGGATAAGCGTGGGATGCTTTGATTGAGATCCAGTACTCATGAATGAGGTATTAGCCAAGTTCGCATTGAAATTTGAAGAAGAAAAATAAGAACAAGATGAAACTGATTTAATAGAGCGAAACAGGGTAATCTGAAGAAAACTGGTGTTCTAGAAAATGCAGATTAATACCAAAAACAGAATTAACCGAATAAGAATTCAATTCCTGCTCTGATACCAATTGTTGGATCTTAAATTCAGCTTTGATATTGATCTAATACTCTAAATAAAGTCTAAGACGATTAAAGTGCAGCGGAAACAATAATAAGAACATAACAGAGTAAATAAATCAAGAACACACAGTCAAGATGAGGAAGATGATGAACATAGGAGAATTGCTTCAAAGGTTTTTCAGTTGATTCAATTGAAAAATTAGACGATTACAATTCAGGAAGCACACTGATTACAAAGGCCTTAGCCGCTATTTATACTAGTTCCTAACGACCTTAGAGACCAGATCTTGACGCGTGTCTTCATCTGAGCCGTCTAAATAAAGTCGATTAAGTCCTAGTCACGTGAGAAGCACATGCAGCTAATAACCATTGAAAAACAGTTGGAGCATATTCTTCACAAAAGATGAAATCCGCAGATCCTCTGTGAGCCATCTCAGAGGCTCTGCTGTAATTGACTTGCATGTTCTTATTGACAGAGGACCATTTTCCAGAACCTCTATGAGAGACACCAGAGGTTCTGTCACACTTTACTTGCTCGAATATTACGCTTCTGTCGTTAGTCCTCTGTTGTCTTCTGTGGAAGATATCCTTCTGTCAAGACTTGCAGAATACTTTTTCTATACTTTTACAAGAGATGAAAATTGAAGCTAACAGGTACAAACTGTCATGGGTTCAAATCCTGCCATCCCTACCTATTACTGCTCCTTTGAGCAGTAACGAGGGATTTTTTCAGATTAATTCACATCGGACATATCATATAAAATCTTTCATTCTTATGATACTATATAACATATGCATACAAGATGTATTGGGGCCAATCTTTTTCTTTACAGTCTTATCTTTTATGATAAGAAAGCGCTCTTAGTTCAGTTCGGTAGAACGCTTTACAAGAAAACATATCTGCGGAAAACCACACAACTCCCAAAGATCTGATGAGGAAAACCCAATCCCTTCCATCAGATCCGACAACATTTCCCAATCAGAAACTAACCTGAGCCCTAATGAAACCCTTTTTCCCAGAATATTTTACCTTGACATAAAACCCAATAATCATCATTTCAACTTCAATATGCCTTCAGAATACCCAATAATCCCTGCCATCCTTCGAGGACATCCCATCGCTTATGCTTTATCAGTAACAACGGATGTTCCTCTGGTCTATCATCAACAATTTTGGCACACTCTGTCATTCATCAAAGAAGGAGATCAATTCTTCTTTCAAGGGCATGTGGATGATTATAGGAGTCGTCTGACTCTAAAAAGGCTAATGAGGATTCTACATTTGCCAAACCCAATTTCTATGTCTGGGTCACCACAGATTGAAGAATTCGTATATGATCAAGAATTGTGCCAATATATCAAACGTCTTGGTTATTCGTAAGAGCTTACTAATCCATCCCAATTTCGAAGACGATTTCTTCCATCCGTTTGGCACCTGCTGTTTTCAATCCTAAATTGGTGTCTAACATCCAAAACAGTAGGCATTGATACTTGTAGCAGCTCATTCTTGAAATTCTTTCACGGAATAGTGTTCAAACGCCATTATGACTACGCGGTGGTGATCTGGAATGAACTTGCAGAATTGGTTCATGCCAAAAAGTTTGCTTCAAAAGCAAGGAAATTCAATACATTAGGCCATTGTGTCATTTCAAAGATTTCTTCAACTGATCATCAAAGCTATTATGCGAGCGAACAAAGATAATCCGGCCAGACTAAATAGTGAATTTGGCCTGGATTTTGAAATTCAATACATTAGGCCGCACATTGAAGTTGAAGATCTTGATTCAATGATGAATATTCCAGATGAGTTAATAGCCAATGCTGATCAGAGTGCTCAGTGTGTATCAGAGTATAGAAGAGTGATAGATCCTATAGTTCGACCAGAGCCAGTTGAACTTACCCCGAGATCACCCCATGCCTCAGTTGAGAGATGTGAGGGTTTAGACTTAGGTGAGAGGGTTCACGTACAAGGGGTACCTGAACAAAGTGCTGAGCTGAGAGAAAATGTAAATGAGAGGGGTTTCGAGCGGGGAGACTCTGATCAACAACGCACTTCTACTGATAGTACTTCCTCAGCTTCTTTAAGCTTGAAAGCTACAATATCAAAATCATCTACTCAGTCTAACGATAATAATGATGATGATGATGTTGCTAATGAAGTTGTTAATGATGATGCTATTGTTGATGATATTGATCACATCTTTGATGACAATCAAACTCAGCAAGACTGTCCAAGTCTTCAAGATCTTTTCTTCGACATTGATTTTGGTGAAGAATTTGGTGATTTTGGAGAGTTGGATCTATTACTGGATGCTATAAGGACGTAGGAGGGAGAATTAGTTGAAAATGATGAGAGGTTGAGAGAAAGGGACGTAGAAGAAAATGGTGAGGGTGTCACAGGAACTGAAAAAGAAAATATTGTTCCTATCCAAACTGAAACACTTAGCCGGGCAACCACATCTGCTATCAACATTCATTCAATGAATGTTGGTATTGAAGAAGAGATAGCTAGCCCAACTATGCATTTGCACACCCTACCTACCCACTCTATTACTTTTCAACAAGTAATAGTTTCAACCTCTCACGAGGATGAAACACACCGTCTATCTACTTCTCATTTGGGGAATGTAGATATTGAATCTAGTAGACAACTGCCCCTGTCTACGACTTCTATTATGTACACTTCGAGTCAAGAGCCAATATACAGTCTAGGTACACAGGAGTCAGGAGCATCTGTTGCTTAAACTGTTGTTCTTTGTGAACATGTCGGAACGACCAGAGTGGAGTCTTTTGACTTTCCACAAGGATTAGTCGGAAGTCCTACCAATACTACCATTTTGCCAACACTGAAATGTAGGCACAATAGTTTATTCGACTGTTGTTTCAACTGGAAATCTAAGTGATCTAAGTGTTAGATTACCCAAATTTGTGTCAAGGGAGTATTTGGGCGGTGCCCTAAAGGCTGTTCAAGAATTGTTTATTGAAGAAATCATTGGATTGAAAAGATTGTTGAAAGGAAAAGAACCAATGGTTGAAGAAGTTTCTGCTCTGCCGCTACCGCCTGCCCCTGAACCTCCGAGGGAGTTGGATCTATTGGTGGATGAGATAAAATCTTTGCTCTATTCTAAACTTCTTTCTTCTCAATCTTCAGATTCGGCGGATGCAGATTTGGTTGGATTATTACGACATTCTATTGAAGAAACCCCTACCATTAAAGCCACGGAGTTTCATCCTTCAAATACCGACGTCTTATCCCAAATGCAAAATTCCATTGATATCCTATCTAAGTGGGTATCAGCTTTGGAAAATTCATGTCGTGCTCAAGCCACCTCTCTTTAAAGAATGCATGATGATCGCGAAGATCTTGATCACATGAGGGGGAGATCAAGATATAGAGGTTGGCTGAGTCTTTAAGAAGTGGGGAAGGTGTTTCTGGAGATAGTGACTCTGAGGAGCAAACATATCAAAGTCCTGTTCAAGCTGCATTGAGTGAACGGACTATAGGCCAAGAGGTGAAGGAAGCTACGAATCCAACGATCGAGGCAATGGTTGAAAAGCCGGCAGTCTAAACAGTAGAAACAAGGTTGCTACTGGATCTATCAGCAAATGTTGGGCTCAATGAAGTATTTTCGAGAGAATTGGGTAGAGTTCAGGACTATGGAGTCGATATTGACACAATTGATGATTCAGATGATATTGTTGGTCCCGTTAGGGTCTACAAGATGTGTACAACAATTTGTAGAAGAGGGGGAGGGTGGGGATGAATACAAACACATAAAACTTTTCAAATTTAAAATATATATTGATAAATAAGGATCAATACAGATTTTACAAKATTGTTTGCGGAAAGATAAGGTAAATAAAACCTATCTAAACAATCTAAAGTTACACACTAATTCTTAGAAAATAAAGAAAAGATTTGTTGTTAAAGACTTAGAGGAAAGTAAGTTCTATCTAGGAGAGAAATGTTTAGAATACAACAAAGAGATTCTAACTTGCTCTTGAAGATGAGCATATTTGTTCTTAAAAGTGTGTGTTCTTATACTTAAGCGTAAGTAAGTTTAGGGTAGAGGTAAGGAGTATGTCTGCATGGACATAGAACACATTTATTTATACCTAATTCATTAAATGCACATTTAATACAACGTGGTAGGGTTAAAACGCGTGTCAAGCCTTTAAAGGAAGGCTTGTTCTTTGCTATAGTGAATAGTACAAAAGCCTATTCATGAGCAGACATCCTTTCACAAAGTTGGTGGGTAATAGAGTCAACTAATCGGCTCCATACCGTACCACCTTTTAGAAAGGGTATGGGGTTGTCCTTTGTGTGTATGAGGACAAGACAAAAACAATCGTGCTCAACAAGTTTCTTTTGATCGCTGAATGCTGGAATAACCTGAAGGTCTCTTCAGCATTCGCTGAGGCTTGGGCAGTCTTCACACATATGTAGACTAGGTTGTAATCACTGAATATCGCTTCAGTTCACGTACTCGTCAGTCTCTAATCTTCAGTTTCAGTCTTCGACTTTCGCTGAAGGTTCTTTGGTGTGAGTTTTGTCTTCTTGAAGTATCACTGTCGTTGATTGGATTTACATTACAAGTTCTTCAGCGATCATTGAACAGACTCAGTGAAGATCACTGGAATTGAAAACATAAACACAAAAACTTCGTATAAGATAAAAGGGATTATCATCAAATCAAAGAGAGAGAGGATCAACAATCTCCCCATTATTTGATGATAACAAGACAACATAAAGAAAGTTGTCTTCTCAAATAATAGTAAAGAAAAATAACACATAAAGTACATGTCCCTTTTAACTATTTTGGGATCTTTTTCAGTGAGTCAGTCTTTACTTGGAGAATTTTCTTAAGTTAAGTCTAAGAAAAGTTACATGAAGGGAAACTGAAACTGAAAGCTTATTCACTGAC
This sequence comes from Cynara cardunculus var. scolymus, assembly GCF_001531365.2. NCBI lineage: Eukaryota > Viridiplantae > Streptophyta > Magnoliopsida > Asterales > Asteraceae > Cynara > Cynara cardunculus. The sequence goes on from NW_020200973.1 coordinate 7,777, forward strand.
TTATAGATTGTTAGTGAATGTGAAAAGTAACACTGGAACTCATAGACTTGTAACCCTATTACTTTTTTCAGGGATCTTTTTCAGTGATGCACAGAAACACTAATATTATTTTCAATGGAAATATTACAAGATGTTCAGTACATGTCTAAAACTTACAAAATATAAGATTAATCACTGAAAGTAGACATAGTAAGTAGATTACAATACATGGACAATATTACAAAGAAAATAAACTAGTCTAAGTTGTCTAGATTAATGTAACCAAGTACATCTTCTCCAAGCTTCTTTCGACGTAGAAATTCTCTTTGTATCCTTCGGTCCACAACTTTTCCTTTCAAGTCATCATCTAGCCAGAACGTAAGATAAACCAGGTGTTCCATCGAGCATAGATGTAACTCAGATATTCTCTGAAATCTCACTTCACCTTCATAGTCAAGAAATATAATTCCTAACTTAGGTTTGAAGTGCACAGAGTTGGGTGTATAAGAACCCTTCGCTGGCAGATCAAGATTCAGTAGAGAGATGTCTAGACTCTCATGATCCTTTAAGACTTCATCTAAGGAGAACTTTGTTTCATGTTCGTTCATTAGGGATGGTCCATCACTAGGACTAGAGGGTCCTTTCTTCCTTCTTCCTTTCTTCAGAGATGGCCTCTCACGGACTGCGACATACCTAGACATCCTTTCGATAAGATCGTTGATGATGTCTTCGTAATTAGGCTTATGTCTGGACTTGGAGCACTGAATGGCTTGTCTGATCTCCAGCCATTTGCTGTATCCATATTGGCCAAGGTAGGAAGGGTACTCGGTTATGGCATCGAGATTGTCCCTGGTGATGAGCATTTAGAGAAGACTTCCACCGTCTTTGGATCATCCGCTAATACTGACGCTCTTGATCAGGTGAGGATTGATTCTCTTTTTCAGCTTAGCTTTGCTCCAGCGCTTGTCCCGCTCAGCCAGCTTCAGGCTTTTCTCGTGCTTAACTTTTGCAAAAGGGAGTTGCTTAGCTTGGGCTTGGACAGTGTTCACCTTCTTTTTGGACGTTCTCTTTGGAAGAACATTCTCAGCTAGTGACTTGTCCAGCGTTAGGCTATTCTTAGTATGCTTCTTCTGAAGCTCTAGCTCTTCTTCAGCTCTTATTGCCTTGAGTCTTTCAGCTTTTGTCAGGAAGTCAAACTCACCACCACTAGAGGTACGAAAAGGGATTTTATTGTAGTCTGGTCGGGTGACTCCCTAAGCTAAGTCATCTACTGGAGACAGGGTTCTCAGAGACCCATTCTAGCCGACCGCAAGTAGTAGAAGAGATATGGAGTTGATACAAAGAAGTAATGACTACCTGAGAGGTAGATTCTTCATATATGTGTTGAGGGTTTTGAAACAATACCTTTAGGTTCCCTTCTTCAGTGACGCCTTTGCCTTTCGACTTAGAGTCCTGGTTCTTTTTAAGAGCAGACTCTTCTTCCCTTTGCTCCCCCTGGGATGCGAAATCCCTAAGGGCAACTCCTTTGGTGGTGGTCGTTGGATGCTGGAATTGGATGGTGAAGTCATCTTCATCATCGTCATTGTTATCGAGGTCACTGCCGGAGTCTGGAAGATCAGGTTCATCACCATTATCGTCTTCTTCTTCATCAACATCTTCTTCCACATCACCAGCAACAGGTGCAGAGGTGATGAGAAGGTCATCATCACGAGGGATGGCATTAACTTCCTCAGTTGTAGCAACTTCACCGGAGGTTGGGATAACATGGGCAACATTAACTTCAGCTTCAGCTCTAGGAGCATCAGCTTCAGCGTCAAGGATTGCTGGAGCATCAGATGGTCCAGTAGCGTTGGACCTTATCTCCCCCTCTCTGGCTAAGGCTTCATATCATAGGCCAGAGAGTTTGTCCACGCGTTGATGCTGGAGAACCATCATCTTCTCTAGCCGCGACAAAGTGCTAGCTAGGTTGGTCGTTGCTTCGCGCGTCTCATTGAGCTGAGCACGGTCATCAGCAGTGAAAGAGGGAGGGATCACTGGTGCTAGTTGGTGAACAGCATCCAGGACCTGCTGAAGGAGCTCTGTCTGCTGGAGAGATTGATCCTGAGCTTCATTAGCCCTGCTTGAGAGAGCAGCAATGGCTTCAGTATTGGCTCGAACAGCCTGTAGAAGAGTCGAGAGCTGACTCTTGACTTCTTGAACTTCAGCTTTGATAGCTGAGAGGTCCGCATTGATATCAACCTTGTGTGGAATGTCTCGATGAACTTCGGTCATCTTGCAGAAGACAGTATCGACGGATGGGAGAAGGGGCTTGACGTTAGATGCCATGTCATAATCCTCATCATCTTCGTCTTCGTCAATCGCGTCAGGCACAGAAGGACTTTAAAGAGATGGAGAGTGAGCAAATAGAAGCTCAGGGTTAGAAGAAGTAAAGGGATAGGAAGACGGAATACCTGAGGGGCCATCAGTGACATCCAAAGGATTATCACTGGCTTGCTCCCTGATGTCCTCGAGAGGATAAGCATCTGTATACTGAGAAACCTCGAAAAGAGTAACCTCAGGTCCAGTGGTGTGTGTTTCATCATCAGGGACAACATTTGCTAATGAATCATGAACACGTGTAGCGACCAAAGAAGGAGGAGAAGAGAATATAGCTGAGAGCACTTGTGGGTGGTCAGCAGTGGTGGCGCTGATATTCACACCTTCAGTGATTTGGGTCACTGAGGGGGATGGGGTAGGTACCCTGATACGACAGTGATTTCAAGGATCATTGAAGAGCTAGGGAGGTTAGCTGAAGATGTCTCGGGGTTAAGGCTAGTTTCAATAGTTGAAACCTGTCGAGAGGTATCAGCCAGAGATGTGGCTATCCCCTTTTTGGCCTTCTTGGCTCTCTAAGGAGAACCAAGAGTTGGTTGAGAAGGTCCTTTAGAAGAAGGGGATTTGGTGGCTGGGCTAGACGTAGGGGCTTTTCCTTTGTCTTCACAACCTGAGGAGAAGGAGGAGAGAAATGCACTATGGAGGAAAGTGAGACATCTCCTTCCCTAAGCTTATGATCCAGAATCCTGAACCCAAGCCTACACATCAGGAGTGTTAGCTCAATTATTCCTATTTTGTAAAAGTATAGAAAAAGTATACTGCAAGTCTTGACGGAAGGATAACTCCACAGAAGACCACAGAGGACTAACGACAGAAGCCGTTTGATCGATCAAGTTAAGAGTGGCAGAACCTCTGGTATGTCTCACAGAGGTTCTGGAAAATAGTCCTCTGTCAAATATAACATGCAAGTCAATTACAGCAGAGCCTCTGAGATGGCTCACAGAGGGTCTGCGGATTTCGTCTTCTGTGAAGTTTATGTTCCATCAATTTACGAAGGTTGTTAGCCGCATGTGCTTCTCACATGACTAGGGAATAATCGACTTTATTTGGACGGCTCCGATGAAGACACGTGTCAAGATCTTGTCTCTAAGGTCGTTAGGAACTAGTATAAATAGCGGATAGGATCTTTGTAATCGGTGGTGCTTCCTGTATCGTAATCGTCTAATTTTTCAATTGAATTGATTGAAAAACCTTTGAAGCAATCTCTTGTGTTCATCTTCTTCATCAATACTGTGTGTTCTTAATACTCTGTTTTGCTCTTATTATTWCTTCCGCTGCACTTCATTGTTCAAGAGCTTTTCTAGAGTATTAGATCAATATCAAAGCTGAATTTTAGATCCATCAATTGGTATCAGAGCGGGAATTGAATTCTTATTCGATTAATTCTGCTTTTGGTATTAATCTGTGTTTTCTTGGACACCAGTTTTCTTCAGATTACCCTGTTTCACTCACTTCTTCAAATTTCAATGGCAAACTTGGTTAATATCTCGTTCATGAGTACTAGATCTCAATCAAAGCCTCCCATGTTTATCCGTGAGGAATATCCGCAATGGAAAGTGCGCATGATCAACTTTTTAGAGGGAATTCACCCCAGAATTTGTGAATTTCTCTACAATCCTCCATATGTACCTTCAGATCTTCAAAAAATCTTAAAAGTAACATCCCAGATTCTAAATCCATTTTCAAAAGACGAAGCATGTTGATTGCTCCAGACACAAAAACTTGTTTAACAATGGAAAATGTTGCTTTTGAAGACTATATTGACTCTTTCTCACCTTCTGAAAAGAATGATTCCATTCCAAGGAGATTTATGAGACAGAGTCAGATAGGAATTTTCAAGTTTGGACAACCAGAGACTCAAGAAGACTGTGCTTTTGTRTGTACAATTCATCCTCTTGAGAGAAAGTTATCCTCAGAGGCTCTTGAATTTTTTCCAAAACACATCACAGAAGCTACAAATGTTAACTCAAATTTTCTAGAGCTCTCTGAAAATGATACTTCTCAGCATGAATATGCCTCAGATCATGAAGAAAGTCCTACACAAGTTGTAGAAACTGATATGGATCTTGAGAAAAGAAAGGAAAATCAAAGACAAAGTAACTCTCAATGCTCTTCCTCTGCAACTCAAAGACCAATTTACACTTGGCAACAATTGAGAAAATGGCCTCAATCTAACATTGCTTCTGTCTCTGTAAAAGCAGGAAAACCAAAGAGGGGATCCAAACAGAAGAGTTTTAAAAAGGATTTCAAAAAGGAGCCTAGAATAGGGAAGGAGTCTTGTAAAAAGAAGCCCATACCTAAGAAGGGCTCTAAAAATAAAAATTTTGTACTCCTCTTTGATGATTTTATTGAAAATTTTAAGAAAGCTTCTTGTAATGTTACCTTCTGTGATCATTTCAATATTATGCATGCTCTATCTAATCATATTCACCATTCATCCTATCTGGTCTCTCACCCCAAGAACCATGGATCTAGGGTGAACAATATACAATTTGGCAATTCTTCTTCAAAGAACAATAAGACCAAACCAAAAAATGCTATGGCATACTTCAAACAAGCTAATGTCAAGGGACCCAATTGGAACTGGGTACCCAAATTAAACGTTCTCTAAATGCAGAAGCAGCAGCATGTGTCTACTTGGGTCGTGGACTCAGGATGCTCGAGACATATGACTGGCACCTTAGAGCTTCTGCCATCCTACCTAAAGCAAGAAGGAGGTTCTGTTGTATGTCTTGTTTTTAAATTATCCCTTTTTGTATATAATTTTACTTCTTGATTAACCTTCACTTGTTTTCTTAGTTAGTAGGTTTGCCTCACAGAGATATGCAAGGTTTGAGGGGGAGTATGTGCTTGAAAAGGAATAAAACCTATTGAAGAAGAAAAATGTCTTTCATCACAGAAGTCTTTTCACATATCCTCTGTGATAACTCTCATAGGCTCTTTGAACAGATCCTCTGTTGATACCTCTTCTTAGGGTTTTAAATGGTTTAGTTTGAGGGGGAGCCATGGAAGTTGGCTTCAAGGGGGAGTTTTTGTCTTGAAAATCAAAACCTCAGAAGGTGCCAAAACTTTTGAAGTATCTTGATCTCTGAGGTCAACTCATCAGAACCTCTGGCGCTTCTATCAGAGGCTCTGTGGGTCTGAACTGAGCAAGTACTCATCTCTCTGAGGATTTTGAAACCGTTTAGGTAAATAAAGGTGTAACATGTTAGAAGGCCTCACACATATCACAGAGGCTCTGTTACCCTTAGGCCTCTGAGAGAACTCAATTCTATAGTTCTCTATTATTGATATGGTGCGCGTGGTTCTATGGATAAGGGTTAAAGTTGACCACGTGTGTGTCAGAAACGGGGGCGCACGTCATCAATCGTGCATCTTTCCAACACCACGTGTCATATTTTTGATTTGTCTCTCCCAATAGCCACTCATCACGATATTTCGCCTACGAGACGGTTCCCATTCAAAATCCCTCACTATAAATACCTTTCCCCCCAAAACGTAAACCTCTTCATTACTCCTGATACTCCGACGAACCTCAAGCTTTCCGGCAAAGCCTGCAACAATGTCTTCAAGCTCATATGCCTCCATTCAATCTGTGAATGACTCAAGCGACAACGAAGTACATCAATCGCAGGCACTAATTTCTCATGCCCTATCGTTCTTCCAAAATCGATATGAGAGAGTGGTACTTGTAAAGAAACCTAACAACTACTATTTCGCTCCCTCACCAACTGGCTTCCCTGAATACACATATCCTCTTCTCGAAATCATTCGCAATCACCCTATATATTACGCTCTCACNCGCCACTAAGCCTACCCCTGAAACCTACTTAACCCAATTTCTCCTCAGTTCCTATATCACAACCCTTGATAATTCTGGGTTAACCATTGTTGGATATGCCTCACACCCTGTCAACAAATCCCTGCTTCCCTTAGAACTGAATGTGGAAATTTTGAGAACTGCCCTGCATTTGCCCACCTTGGATGACCTTAACTTGAATGCTTATGCTGCGACACCCACAGACGAGGAATTGATACAATTCCTGGAATTTCACTCATATGCGACCCCAATCACCAAGAGGACTCAATTTAGGCGCAAAGGACTGCACCCTGTCTGGAACACCTTGTTTTCCATTGTCAACTGCTGCTAATTTTCGACGATATGGTCGGGTTAATGATATCCATGATCAGACCCTGTCTGGGCAGTCATGATCAGACCCTGGCTGGGCAGTCATGATCAGACCTCGCAAGCAATGATATCCATCGTTTATGGGATATACTTCAACCTTCCTTTGGATTACGCGCATCTAATTTTCGAGGATATGGTCGGGTTAATCAAGAAGAAATGCGCGAGTCAGAGGGGCGAGAAATCGAACGTAACAGAACAGAAAAAGGCCAAGAAGGACATGAACCAACCCAACCTCATCCTGCAACGTTTCCTTGGTCTGGTTTTTGGTGATTTATTAGCCGCAAAACTCCCCTATGCGGAGTCAAATGCAAGGCTCTACCCATTCAAGGAGTTTCACCCCACTGAGCATGAGCAAGGGTACAGAAGCCCTAGACAGTTATCAAGAGCCATGCTCACGTTCCTTAGCCATGATAACAGAAAATCCTATAGACGTGGATTCAGGGGACCAGAACCGGTCCCTGAGACCCCACCACGAATAGGAGTCCCCCTAGGAGAAAAGATTGAAAAAATGAGGGTTGAGGGACGTACGAAGGAGGCTGTGGAGGCTGGTAAGATGAGTGAGGCCATCCCTAGAATCCCTAGTCCCCCAACCAAGAAGGCTAAGAAGACACAGAAGGATGCTGATCCTTCTGTGAAGAAGAAAGGGAAAAAGAGGCCTGCAGAAGAAGAAGGCCCAAGTGGACCACTGCCAAAGACCAAGAAGAAGAAAATCAAGAAGGCTCAACCAACAGAGCCTGTGGTCACAGAACAAGTAGCCACAGAGCCTGTGACTGCAGAGGCCGCAGCACAAGAGAGCCCAACAGAGGCCACAACTCCAAAGCACAGAAGGTTGCGCAAAGTCGTTCTTGAAGTCTCCCTAACAGACCAAATCCAAGATGTTCTGTCGAAAATCCAAAAGGAATTCAAAGAGCCTATTGATATATCCAAGTTGGGGACAGAAGTCGTGCTAGACGACGAAGAAGAAGACGACGAGGAGATAGGTGAGGGTGAAAAAGATGCCGAAGGCACACAACCAAGCCCACATCCCAGTGCATCCCATGCTTCTAGGGGCCCTGTTCTAGAGGGATCCCCTATTGAACAAGGCACGCACATGCCGATCCCAACCCAGCCTATCCCCTCAGATTACATTCTTTCGTCCTCTGTGGAACGCACAGCCGGGAAACCACAAAATACTCCTCCATCCTCTCAAAAGGATGAAGGTTTTAATACAAGAGTCCCTTCGCCCAAGGACTCGATTCATCCCACAGAAGCATTCGTTGCTTCTTCACACAAGAGTGACCACCTAAAACGTGCTTCAGAGGCACAAATGAGACACACAGAGACAGAGGGTCTAGAATGCCCTCTGTCCCCACTAGATCACTCTGCCATGCTAGGCTCTGAACCTACAGGGCACGAAATCTACAGAACACCAGTAGGCTATCCTTTGGGAGATGTTCGAGGATCTGGTGGAAGTCCCCGAGCATACTACGCTATAGCAGTCGCTGAGGGCGCCTCACGCTTCGAGGCTACTAAATCACCATGTGTTGGTGGTTTAGGTTCCCAGGATAAGTATGTGACAAAGGGGGAGCTTAAAACCTTTGCCACAGAAATATTCGAAGAGATAGACGAGTTGAAAAGCTTGTTTATCTCCCGATCGATGGCAAAAGACCTTTCACCAATAACAGAGGCTCTGAAGGAGTTAAGCTCAACCACAGCAGAACTCATGTCTACACTTTCAACTCTTCAGAGCTCTGTCTTACAGAAGGATGATCTCACAGAGGCGTTCAAAGCTCTAAGCCTCAACCCCTCCTCTATCCAGACCTTGAAGACAGAACTTTCAGAAATGGCTGCCCAATTCTCTGCCGACTTCATCTCTGCGGGCTACACGGATTACTCCTCTCTCAAAGATGAAATCAAGCAGATGTTTTCCTCTGCGGTGACTTACGGTATTGATACAAAGTCCTCAAGRGCCAACATCAATCACCTAGCTACYCGCAKAGAGATTGATGCTATGGTTGAAGCTCTGGGTAATCTCGTGTGCAAGCACACAGACAAACTGCTCAAAGAGGCCCGTGCCTCCAACATAGCGATCAGAGATTGCACATCACAGCTCGTGAAAGAGGATGACCTCCCCAGAAGCAAAATCTACAGAAGCGTCTCCAAGTTGAAATGGTCAATAGAGATCGACATCAATCACGCCTCTGAGCTTGCAAATGAGGCAATCAAGAAGATGAAGAAGGCGGCCACCAAAATTTTGTAGAGGTTGGAGAAGGCTCCCTTGGATACATGCAAGGCAGAAGCCAAAAAGAACCATGACGATCAAGATGGTGATGTTCATGATCGTCAAGAGGGGGAGAAGAAGGATGAGAAGAAAGCACCAGAGCCACAGAAGACTCCTGCCAGAGGCGTCAAAATTGTGGACTCTACAGCTGCCTTRTTCTCTAAAGGCAAGGAAAARGCTCCAGAGCCCAAAGGCAAAGGTAAAGGCATAGCTGTAGAGTCACCACAGAAGGGGTCGTCGTCTAGCACAGAGACTCCACATGAAATAAATGAAGAGGAATACAGAGACGACCCAGCACTCCTTGAAGCTCTAAAGGCATCTCTGGCAGAGGCTCTAGCAAAGAAAGGCAGAGGCCCCATCCTTCGCAGAGAAGGAGAAGGCTCTTCATCACAGCTCCCACCAGTCCAAGAAACGTCCATAGGTACGTTTGACGCTCTGCAAGGAACCGTCAAACCCATCCTTGCAGAGGGGTCAACCCAGAGGCCAATTCTGGAAGAAGAAGAAACCAAGGTGCCAGAGTCCGCCACGGTAGGAAGGGTGTCTGAAATATTCGAATCTGTGAGCAAGATTCCAATGCCAAAAGTCAGAACAGAGCCCGTTACTACTTTGGAAGAAATTCAAGTGTGGAGGTACTCTACAGCAGACACAGAGCCTCCCTATGATCCAGAGCTCACAGGATCCCTTCTACCGCAGCCAAGTTCCAGTTCTCTAAGCTCACTAGGCCTCGTGAGCAAGTCTTCTCAGAGCACATGATCACCTCTCTAGAGACAATTTCTTCAAGGACAATGCTAAAGAAGAAGGTGCTCTATGCTCAGTATGTAGTAAGGAGAGAAGATGGCAACATGTATACATTCACAGACGCTGACCTCCACAACCTCTGTGTGTTTGATGTCATCTACATGCACAAAATTCTCAACATCTACATRGAGAGGAGGTCAAGCTACTCAATATCGCTCAGAAGGCTGCTTGAGGTCATGCGCGCACAAGTAAGATATTACAGCCAGAAGGACTTCGAGCTTGTGGTCAGGTTAGTCTAAAAAGATCTAAAAATCTCCCCTCCATACAGCAGGCCTGGTTGGATACTTAGGTATCATCCAAACTCCATTATTCACAACC
>NW_020200973.1:17778-26965 GCF_001531365.2 Cynara cardunculus var. scolymus
CGAAATCCGCAGACCCTCTGTGAGTCATCTCAGAGGCTCTGCTGTAATTGACTTGCATGTTCTATTTGACAGAGGACTATTTTCCAGAACCTCTGTGAGACATACCAGAGGTTCTGCCACTCTTAACTTGATCGATCAAACGACTTCTGTCGTTAGTCCTCTGTGGTCTTCTGTGTAGTTATCCTTCTGTCAAGACTTGTAGTATACTTTTTCTATACTTTTACAAAATAGGAATAATTGAGCTAACAGGGATGTTAGCTCTCATTTCTATAAATGTAAAAGTATGGAAAAAGTAATACTTCAAGTGTTGACAGAAGAGGCTCTACCACAGAAGATCACAGAGGACCAACAATAAAAGTTCAACGTACAAGTCAAAAGTGACAGAACCTCTGTTATCTATCACAGAGGTTCTGGAAACTAGTCCTCTGCAATCAAAGCTTACATGTCAAAGAYGACARAACTTCTGCAGTCTATCAYAGAGGTTCTGGAAGATGATTCYCAAGAATCAAGTACTCTCAAGTTACATCCAGCWGAGCCTCTGGGATGGTTCACARAGGGTCTRCAACATTATCTTMWGTGGTAAAGTTCTTTGCTGTTTTACTTAGGTTAGTTAGCTACTCGTGCTTATCACGTGACTACTTTTGTAATCCGCGTTATTTGGACGGCCTGGATCGTTTCACACGTCTAGGTCATGTCAGAATAGCGRTTAGGAAATAGTATAAATAGTAGCTTATACCTTTGTATTCAGCGYYGCTTYCSTATTGTAATCRTCTCAATTTCAATTCAATTGAAATACATTTGAAGCTTCTCTCTTGTGTTCTTAATATTCAWTAAYTGTGTGTTCTTYGTTGTTCTTGATTCATTGCTCTATTTTGTTCTTACTTTGTTTCCGCTACACTGTGTTTGTTATAAAGATCATTTAGAGTATTGGATTAATATCAAAACTGAGTTAATCTATCCTATCAAGGAAGGTTACCTTCCTTGGAATATTTTTCGCCAAAAATCTTGGCAGAAACCATAGAAAGAAACCTGGTGTATGGAACCACCTTTTCTCGATGGCGCTTGCTCAGCTGTAGCACCAGGTCATCGAAAATGACCGCAATATAATTTATATTGCGACGCTGAATCGCAGAAATACCAATTGTCAGGGAAACACGGGAGGCCTGGTTCTGTCCTCCAGTTTCCCACCCATTGACTGGATAAAGTGGGAGAACAGGTACTGTCAGATAGTTGACATCATGTTTTTCTCGATTTTGGATAAGGACTTGATGGGCTCGTTTGTGTCCTTCTTCAGTGGCCATTGATAGCTAATGGTGTCAAGACAGGCGATGATCTCGGATGTAGAGGGCTCGCTATAGAAAGGGCCCTTAGGGAGACGAAGAGCGTGTCTCATGGTAGCCACACCAAAGTTCACAGTCATGCGGTTGAAAGTGAAGGTGATTTTCTCCACTAGTCGACCGTGCTTGTCTTCTTCTTGTACCACTTTAGCAGTAAGCCAAAACTGCTGAAGAGTCTCTCTAACCGTAACAGGTTCATGGTTAAGGGCAAATGTGAATGGCGACATTTTTAGGAAGGCAGTCGCATCCTCTTAGAATGCCTTGTTTGAGGGGATGTCCAACAAGGCAACATGATTGTTAACATTGAAGAAAACATCATCAATGGTGAAGTTGACGTTCTTGGCAACCATTTCTATTTTTGGTAAGAGATAAGAGATAAAACAATTTGTTTGTAAACCAAGAGTTGTGTATAGTTTTTAAGTTTTGAACAAAAAAACTTCGTTTGAAAAATCTACAATGAAGTTTTAGGGTTTTTCAAGTAGAATACAGTTTTTGAAACATGATTACAACCAAGAAAGAAAATGTGTTAATCATCTTTTATGTTTGTTTTTAAGTAAACAAAGTTCTTAAAATGGCAAACATATGTTTCATAAAAAGAAGAAAACAGATGTAAGAATCAAAGAATTTATCGACCTTAGAGTAGAAGAAGGAGGTCGAAAATATGAGTTCTTAGTTGTTCTTGAGTTCTTGCTTGCAAAGAGACAGAGGTTCGTCAAAGATATTTGAAAGCGTAAAGAAAATATGTGGAAGATATCTCATATTTATTGGTAGGAGGAGAGAGAAAAATACGACGGTTGAGGAAAAGGCCATGATGAAAAATATGGCACGTTCACATCCATGATTGGATGACATTAAATGAGGTCGCGTGTGACAGACCTTTTTGCGCGTCCCAAAGCGTAGCGCATTGTAACAGAGAATATCATCATAAAGACGGTTCATTAACTATTTTTTTAAAAACAAAAAAGTTTTTAAGAAAAACGAAGATTCTTATATAGTGATATAAGAATCATTGAATAGACCGTTTAAAAGATTTTGATCACTGAAGAAAGAAAAATTTCAGTGATAGTTTTAAGATAAAGAACTGAAATTAACTTAGAATATTTTCAAAAAGGGGTTCAGTATTAGTGATAAGAGAATCACTAAAATTGACATTTAAAAACATTTGAATCACTTAAGAGGAAAAGGTTTAGTGATCATTTTGATTTTTAAGAAAAGATAAGTATAAAAGAGATATACTTATAAAAATGTTCAACGAATACAAGAATCACTGAAACAAACTTTTAAAACAATTTGATCACTGAAGAAGGAAAGCTTCAATGAAAGTTTTAAGTTTTTAGAAAAGACTAAGTAAACATACCTTAGAGAGAGTAGATACATTTGCTCAAGAGTTCAGTGACAGAGAATGAGAACTAAATCATTTCACTTAATGATTGATGTTATAGCTGAAGAAAATTATTCTTCAGCGTTTAGCATCCCCAGTTCGCTGATCAAGATGTTAAATCTTGTCTCATCAAGAGGCTTGATGAAAAGGTCAGCGAGCTGATAATCAGTTAGAACGAAGTGAAGTTCAATGTCACCATTCATAAGATGATCTCTAAAAAAATGATATATGATCTCTATATGTTTGGTCCAAAAGTGAAGTACAGGGTTATTTGCAATTGCAATAGCATTGGTGCTATCACAATAGATAGGAACCTTTGAGAACTGAATATCATAGTCTTTCAATTGGTTTTTCATCCAAAGAATTTGGGCACAACAACTACGAGCGGCTACATATTCAGCTTCATTGGTTGATGTGGACACTGAGTTTTGCTTCTTACTTGTCCAACTCACCAACTTTCCACTTAGAAGTTGACAGCCTCTAGTGGTGCTTTTCCTATCGATCTTGCAACCTGCAAATCACTATCTGAATAACCTATGAGGTCAAAAATTGAACCTTTAGGGTACCAGAGACCCAAGTTAGGAGTTCCCTTCAGGTATCTGAAGATGCATTTTACAGCGATCAGATGGGATTCCTTAGGTTCAGATTGATATCGTGCACATAAGCAAGTAAAATACATGATATCTGGTTGACTAGCTGTGAGATACAGCAGGGAGCCGATCATTCCTCTATAAACGGTATGTCAAGCCTTTTAGAGGAAGGCTTGTTCTTTGCTACAGTGAATAGTAGAAATGCCTATTCATGAGCAGACATCATTTCACAAAGTTGGTGGGTAATAGAGTCAACTAATCGGCTTTGTACTGTACCACCTTTTAGAAAGAGTATGGGGTTTTCCTTTGTGTGTATGAGGACAAGACAAAAACAATCGTGCTCAACAAGCTTCTTTTAATCGCTGAATGCTGGAATAACCTGAAGGTCTCTTCAGCATTCGCTGAGGCTTGGCAGTCTTCACACATATGTAGACTAGGTTGTAATCACCGAATACCGCTTCAGAGCACGTACTCGTCAGTCTCTAATCTTCAGTTTCAGTCTTGGACTTTCGCTGAAGGATCTTTGGTGTGAGTTTTGTCTTCTTGAAATATCACTATCGCTTATTGGAGTTACATTATAAGTTCTTCAGCGATCACTGAACAGACTTAGTGAAGATCGTTGGAACTAAAAACAGAAACATAAATACTTCGTATAAAGTAAAATGGATTATCATCAAATCAATGAGAGAGAGAATCAACAGTTATGTTCTTTGACTTTGAAGCTGATATTGATGAAGATGATCCAATTTTTCCGATTCAATTTGAACGTCAACAAGTTCCTAAGCATCCTTTTATAGATTCTCAAAGCGTTTCTGATACTTCTCAACTGGTACACGACACAATAGAAATATTCACAAAGAATTATGTACCGTTTACAATTCGAGCGAATGTTCCAGGCTTTAACAGAGCACGAATCAGGGAGCCCTATCTTGATGACATTTACTTTGGCATTTTTGTTCGTCATCGAAAAGCACTTAGTGGCGATAAAATCCTCGGTATTCACAAAGAAACACATGAGTATCGTATCGAATACAAGCACTTACTCAAAGCTAAACACCTACCGATCAACCAAGTACAAACTAGACATCAAATTGTTTCTATCAAGAATATTGAAGCCAGTAAACTCGTCAGAGTCTGGTATCCAGTGTTCTCTGTAACGAGACAGGACGACCATGTTTGGAATTTTAGTGAAGCTAACTTCCCGAATCTTTTCCTTGAAGATTTAGAGCATCTCTATCACGAAATTTGAGATCATATGGTCAGAAAGGAAGGAGTAGTCGGCTTTGAAGCAATAAAGCGTTATCATAAATGTCATGTCAAGTTATATTCGGTTATAGATGTTTAAATGGGGTTTGAAAGCAATCAGAAGGTTATGAACCTGAAGAGACCAAACCAAGAGCTTGAAGACATCGAAGGCTATCCGTTATTCCTTATACTTGAAGAGCTGCTAGACGAAAAATTGAAATATCGGAATGCTCTAAGAAGGTGTGAGACAAATTTGGGCTTTAGAAGATCAAAATTTACAATGTCTCGAGCTTGAATCCAAAGGGGTTTAAGTTGTGTTTAATGTTATATTCAAGAGTTTCTCCCTCTTGTAAATTTAGTCTTTAATGCTTTGTAGGTATAAACAGGTATATCTACAAAGCATTAAACATTCTCCCCCTTTGAATTCAAGCTCGAGACATTGTAAATTTTGATCTTTAATGCTTTGTAGATATAAATAGTTTGTTGGGTTCAAGATTAGAGCTAAAATGTTGTATTCAAGTTTCTCCATTTGCTTAGCTTAATTGTAATTAGTTTAGTTTTATTTTCCTTAGTATAAATAGTCTTTCCTTTGTAATTGTAATTACACACTTTGATTACATCATAATTCAAAAAGGTGATTTGACAGCCAAGTAATTCTCTCTCTCCAATCTATCTTACATTCTTATTCATTCATCTTTGTTCTTGAGCTTTTATGAAGATCTGATCAAGATTTGTATGAAATATGGACTTCACATAGTTTTTCCTTGTAATTTTAGAGTTAGGTGTAATCATTTGTAATCTATACTACCTTATAAATCAAATTTAAGAAAAGTCTTAAAAACAACCTTAAATGCACAAAGAACTATCTTTTAATGCATAAAGTCTTAAAGTCTTAAAAAACAACTTGTAATACATGATGT
The DNA here is from genome assembly GCF_001531365.2 of Cynara cardunculus var. scolymus. Lineage (NCBI taxonomy): Eukaryota > Viridiplantae > Streptophyta > Magnoliopsida > Asterales > Asteraceae > Cynara > Cynara cardunculus. Next base: position 23,252 of record NW_020200973.1, read on the forward strand.
ACAACATTTTAATGCATAAAATTTTAAAAAAATCTCTTAATTACAACTTTATAAACCTGAAGTACAATTTTTCAATGCATAGTTTTTATTTATGAGGTTTCTATTTCCAAGGAGTTTATTTGCGGCTCTCTTCCTTCCCCGACCCCAAGACAGTGATTCATAATCCCTTCCCTTATACCTGATTCATAATCCCTCCTTCCCCATCTCCGCCTCTCCTCCTTCCCCAACCCCAAGACATCGATTCATAATCCCTCCTTCCACATCTCCGCCTCTCATCCTTCCCCAACCCCAAGACAACGATTCATAATCCCTCATCATTCATAATCTGATCTTTTGATTTTAAATTTGAAATCCCCATCTGTTAATCTTAGATAGCCTTCCTATTGTTCCAAAGACCTTATACCAGATTCAATAGGAGTTTCCGTGAAGGACTTCAAATCAAATTGCTTCTGTTTGCGAGTATTTTCTTCCTTGAAACCCTAATTTATCACTTATGTAGAATCGTTGCTCTCAATCGGTACACTTGTTTGTTTGTGAGCTTTCTTCTTCCATTGTTTTCCTTCTATTACTGATTTTTTTTCTTTATGTAGAGGGAAAATAGAGTATTATGAAAAATAATTTTAGGGTCTCGCCTTTCAACCATTCTGAATGTCGGTTGCTTCTATGATTTGATAATGTTGCCAGCCGTATTCACACCGATCTTTAGGTTATGATATTGTCAAGAGAGTAAAAGAGATCAAAACCATCACATATTTGCAACTATCGATTAAGGGACTGTAGCCTATAGGGAGCATTGGGATGCATTGAGTTCCTAAACATTTATCTTTGACGCAAATTCATATCATTTCTTATAATACATGAATCTTTACTATTGGATTTTTATTTTCTAATTTCTAATCGGTTGTTGTTGGCAAAATGGCTGGTATCTCTATTTACACAGGATGTTGATGGTGAGAAGAAAAGGAAGTGGGTTCTAACCAAGCAAAGAAAAAGGTTAAATTTTATTTACTTTGATGATTTGAATATGAATTTGGTTCTCTTACTGGTTTATTTGCATTATCAATTGATAAAGTAAAAATCTAGGTTTCTTTTGCGGTTTTTGCGTCTTGTTATTGATTGTTTGGTTGCTGGACTTCAATGTACCCATCAAGACATCTAAATACACAAGCATACTTTTGGTATGTTCATCTACTTCTTTGATATTGTACGTTTAAAGTTTAAATGAAAGACAAATATATTGAATTTCATTATAGGTTGTCGAGGTTCGACAATAAAAATGAAAATTAAGGATAATTGTTGGAATACGTTTCGTTCACCATGACCTCCTCTCATCAAACACATTTGTAGAAACATGACCATCAAAGATATAACATCTAAGAATTTGTATCTTGACATAATTCGTTATCGTTTTTTCAAAAGTTTGGTTTAGGTGAGGGATTTAATGTATTCGTTGATGGGAACATTTTTATTGTGATTCTTATGACTTGAATAAAGAGTCCATCAAAATACATTTTAAGGGGACGTTTGGGTGTTCATTTTTACAGTGATTACTGTTGGACCTGTAAATTAAGCTTTGATATTGATCTGTTACTCTGAATGAACTCTAAGACGATTAAAGTGCAGCGGAAACAATTATAAGAACAGAACAGAGTAATTAAACCAAGAACACACAGTTAAGATGATGAAGAAGATGAACACAGGAGAATAGCTTCAAAGGTTTTTCAATTCATTCAATTGAAAATNATAGCTTCAAAGGTTTTTCAATTCATTCAATTGAAAATTGACGATTACAATACGGAAGCACACTGATTACAAAGGCCTTAGCCGCTATTTATACTAGTTCCTAACGACCTTAATGACAAGATCTTGACGCGTGAAATCATCTAAGCCGTCCAAATAAAGTCGATTAAGTCCTAGTCTCGTGAGAAGCACATGCAACTAATAACCATTGAAAAACAGTTAAAAGAGGATCTTCACAGAAGACGAAATCCGCAGACCCTCTGTGAGCCATCTCAGAGGCTCTGCAGTAATTGACTTGCTTGTTCTTATTGACAGAGGACCATTTTCCAGAACCTCTGTGAGAGACATCAGAGGTTCTGTCACACTTTACTTGCTCGAATATCAGGCTTCTGTCGTTAGTCCTCTGTTGTCTTTTGTGGAAGATATGCTTCTGTCAAGACTTGCAGAATACTTTTTCTATACTTTCACAAGAGATGAATAATAAAGCTAACAATCTCCCCCTAAGTATGAAAAAGTAAATTTTGACTAAAGGGTGCAAGAATTGACTAATGAAAGAATACAAGAGGAGATTAAACTCATCCTCTGAAAAGGAATTACATAAATGAACGAAATAAAAGATAGTGCAGGCCTATACTATTACAAGAAATTAATCCACAGCAGAGTCTGGATAGTCATCTACGACAAATTGCAGATCAGACTTGATGGTTCTGTAGACTTTGAATATCCATTCTCTGAAGGAGACTTGAACCTTGATCGTTTCCAGAAGGTTGTTCACTTCATCCGCCCTTAAATGCCCTCTCTGCACCTCTGTCACCACTAGGTTGAACACCCACTCAAGAGACTCTGTTGAATATTTGTGCGTCTCTTTGGGATCGAAGAACCTTAGAATCTCATCCTTGTCCAGGAACACAAACCCAAAGATAGGATTATGGACAATGGGGTTTGGATGAAATCTAAGCAGCCAACTTGGTCTGTTCTTTGGAGGAGAAATTTTTAGCTCTGGCTGGGCCAACCTCATTGCGATGTCGAAATCTTTCTAGCTGTAGAACTTGACTTGAGCGCGCATTACCTCAATCAGCCTTCTGAGAGAAATCGAATATGTTGACCTCCTCTCCATGTATTTGTTCAAGATTTTGTGAAGGAATATTAGATCAAATAGACAGAGGTTGTGGAGGTCAGCATCTATGAAAGTATATAGGTTGTCGTCATCCCTTTTTACCATATATTGAGCATATAGCATGGTCTTCTTTAGCATTGTGCGCGGAGATATGGTTTAGAGAGAAGTGATCACATGCTCTGAGAAGACCGGCTCTGGTGGCCTTGTGAGTTTCGAGAAGTGGAACTTTGCAATGGCAGAGCGCATACCTGTAAGCTCTGGGTCATAAGGGGGCTCTGTGTCCACAGCTGAGTAACGCCACCGCAGAATCTCCTCAACAGTGGTTACGGGCTCTGTGCGTACCTTCTGCGTAGGAATCTTGCTCATAGATTCAAGTATCTCAGATACCCTCCTCACCATGGCAGATTCTGGCGTTCTGGATTCTTCTTCTAGTATAGGCCTCTAGGTAAACCCCTCTGGTAGGATAGGCTTGACAGTTCCTACCAGAGCGTCAAACGTACCAGTGGACGTTTCTTCTTGTATCTTCGTGAATTTGGAAGAAGAACCTTCTCTAACTCTGGGGATGGGGACTCTGCCCTTTCTCGCCTGTGCCTCTGCCAAAGACGCCTTTAGAGCTCGAACAAGATCCGGGTCATCATACTCTTCTTTATTGATCTCCTCTGGCGATTCAGAGCTTGACCCCTTCTGTGGCGACTTCTCTACTACTTTACCCTTGCCTTTCCCCTTAGGCTCTGGAGATTTGTCTTTTGAGAATAGGGCAGCAGCAGACTTCACTATTTTTAGTGGTTTGGCAGAGGTTGTCTTCTTTGGTTCCTCATTCTTCTTCTCCCCCTCATGACGATCATGGTCATCACCTC
>NW_020200973.1:27515-29077 GCF_001531365.2 Cynara cardunculus var. scolymus
GAGTGGCTAAATGGTTAATGTTAGCCCTGGAGGATTTAGAATCAATGCCATAGGTGACCGCAGAGGAGAACATCCCTTTGATCTCATCCTTGAAGGCAGAATAATCGGTGTAGCCGACGGAAATGAAGTCTGCAGCAAATTGGGCGACAACCTCTGTTAGTTCTGTCTTGAGCTTTTGGATTGAAGAAGGGTTGAGAGACAAGGTGCTAAAAGCTTCTGTGAGGTTGTCTTTGTTGAGGACAGAGCTCTAAAGGGCTGATACGGTCGCCTTGAGCTCAGAAGTAGTGGAAGTCAACTCCTTCAGAGCCTCTGTTAACGGTGCAAGAGCCTCTGTTGCCGGTTGGGAGGAGAACAAGCTTTTCAACTCATCCATCCTCTTGAATACCTCTGTGGCAGAGGTTTGTAACTCCTCCTTCGTCACATAAGTACTCTGGGAACCTAGATCACCAACACATGGTGACCTAGTAGCCTCGGAGTGTGAGGCACCATCAGTGACAGGTTTGTCGATGTCAGCTCGGGGACTTCCACTGGATCCTCGAACATCTCCAATTGGAGAACCTACCAGTGTTATGTCGATGTCGTACCCAGTAGGTTCAGAGCCTAACTTGGCAGAGGGATCGAGTGGAGACTTTGGGCGTTCTAGACCCACAATCTCTGTGAATCTCTCGTATGCCTCTGAAGCATAACTTGGTTGTTCACTCAAGTGTGGAGGGCCAACAGATGCCTATCTGGGTTGTGACGAGTCCTTGGGCGAATGGACTCTTATTGTAAAACTAGCATCCTTTTGAGAGGATGTTGGAGTAGATTGTGGTTCACGGACTGTGCATTCAACAGAGTACGAAAGAATGTCCTCTGCGAGGTTTGCTGGTTTAGGGCTCAGCGTGTGCATGCTTTTTTCAATAGGGGTTCCCTCTAGAACAGGGTCCCTAGAAATGTGGGTTGCACTAGGAGGGGGGCTTGGGTGTGTGCCTTCGGCATCTTTTTCTTCCTCACCTAACTCCAATTCTTCTTCTTCGTCGTCTAGAATGACTTATGTCCCCAAATCCGCTACTTATGTGGGCGCTTTAAACTCTTGTTGGATGTGGAAGATTACATCGTGTATCTGCTCTATTGGGGACTCTTCGTGAACAACCTTGCACAACCTTCTTCACTTTGGAGTAGCCTCTGCGGGGCTTTCTTGGAGTACAGTCTCTGTGACCTCAACCTCTGCGGGTTGGGCCTTCTTCGATTTCTTCTTCTTTGGCTTTTGCGGAGGACTGCTTGGACCCTCTTCTTCTGGGGGTCTCTTATTCCCTTTCTTTTTCTCAGAAGAGTCAACATCCTTCTGAGGCTTCTTTGTCTTCTTTTTCTTTTGTGGGGCACTTACTACTCTCGGTCTGTCCTCACTCACCTCTCTAGCCTCTGCTGGCTCCTCCCTTCTTCCCTCAACCCTCATTTTTTGCACTTTCTCTCCTAAGGGGATACCTATGTGTGGAGGGGTTTCAGGGACCGGCTCTGGCCTCCTGTATCCACGTCTGTATGCTTTCCTATCTCCGTGGCTAAGGTATTTGAGCATGGCTTTT
>NW_020200973.1:35232-88153 GCF_001531365.2 Cynara cardunculus var. scolymus
TGACCAACAATCTGCAGCAAAGTGGCATGGTTGCCACATCTAAAGCATCCTTCCTTCGTCTCTTCCTTCTTCTGCTCCTCTACCTTCTGTGAAGGCTTCTGCTCCTTCTCACTTGCATTCGATCTACCACCCTCTGTGAAGTTTCTTCTGTTGAAACTTTTGTACTCCTTCTCTTCACCACTCTTTCTATATTCTCTGGTGATCAAAGCCGGAGTTTTCATCATCTATTTCATCGTGACTTCTTCGTCAGAACTCTCCTCACTCTCTGCTATCAGGATCTTTTTCTTCTTCTTCTCCTTCTCTTCCTTCTTTGTTTCCCTCCCCTTTCCAGAGCTGCCATCCTCTGCAACCAGAGCAAGTAGACCACCATAGTTCTTCTTCATTTGAAGGACTTGAGGCTCTTGACTTTTAAGAGAACCAAATAAGTCAGCCAAAGTCCATACTTCCAAATCTAATGTGGCCTTCATAGACATGGTTAGGTGCATCCATTCGATTCCAAGGCTCTTCAAGAACTGAGAGTTGTTGTCCTCTGCAGTCCTCATCACTCCATACCTTTTGAAATGGCTAATTAAGGTGTTTAATCTGGAGTATGTGTCCGATAGGGATTCACCCTCTTTAGCCTTGAAGCTGTGGTATTCRTCAATGCAAATGGCTCGATTGTTCTTGAGAGTTTTCTTACCTCCTTCAATCTGTTTTTCCAATTCTGCCCAAATATCCATGGACAGTTGGTAGTGATCAATACATTTGAAGATCTCGTGAGGTATTGCCATGATTAACAACCTTTTGCATTTGCTGCCCAAATCAACCAATATCTTGTCTTCATCACTCTAGTTAACAATAGGTCTTGGCTCGTAATGCTCAGGAACTTCAGGGGTTGTGCCAGTAGCTGGAACTCTTGGAATTAAATTCATTGGCACATAAGGAGGATTGTAGGGAAATTCACATATTCTAGGGTGAATTCCCTCTAAAAAGTTGATCATTCGCACCTTCCATTGCGGATACTCCTCACGGATAAGCGTGGGAGGTTTTGATTGAGATCCAGTGCTCATGAACAAGGTATTAGCCAAGTTCGCCATTGAAATTAGAAGAAGAAAGATAAGAACAAGATGAAACTGATTTAATAGAATGAAACAGGGTAATCTGAAGAGAACTGGTGTTCTAGAAAATGCAGATTAATACCAAAAACAGAATTAATTGAATAAGAATTCAATTCCTGCTCTGATACCAATTGTTGGACCTGTAAATTCAGCTTTGATATTGATCTGTTACTCTGAATGAACTCTAAGATGATTAAAGTGCAGCGGAAACAATTATAAGAACAGAACAGAGTAAWTAAACCAAGAACACACAGTTAAGATGATGAAGAAGATGAACACAAGAGAATAGCTTCAAAGGTTTTTCAATTCATTCAATTGAAAATTGACGATTACAATACGGAAGCACACTTATTACAAAGGCCTTAGCCGCTATTTATACTAGTTCCTAACGACCTTACTGACAAGATCTTGACGCGTGAAATCATCTAAGCCGTCCAAATAAATTCGATTAAGTCCTAGTCTCGTGAGAAGCACATGCAACTAATAACCATTGAAAAACAGTTGGAAGAGGATCTTCACAGAAGACGAAATCCGCAGACCCTCTGTAAGCCATCTCAGAGGCTCTGCAGTGATTGACTTGCTTGTTCTTATTGACAGAGGACCATTTTCCAGAACCTCTGTGAGAGACATTAGAGGTTCTGTCACACTTTACTTGCTCGAATATCAGGCTTCTATCGTTAGTCCTCTGTTGTCTTCTATAGAAGATATGCTTCTGTCAAGACTTGCATAATACTTTTTCTATACTTTTACAAGAGATGAATAATAAAGCTAACAATTACTGTGACTTGAATAATCTATACCGGGGGAATGAAATAGTCATTCCCTTAGAAGCCCAAATTTTTATTTCAAATTTAAACTGAGGGAATGAAACCGTCATTTTTTCTTATCTCTTTACTTCTTGAGGGGTCTTTTGTTCATTGAATTGACATACTTTGTTTTTAAGTCATTGTTGGTTTTGCTACATTTTTCCTTATTGATTTCATTTTTGCTGTATTTGCCAGGATGTTGGTTTTCTTTTGATTTTGATATACTGTCCAGTGTTGTCTATTGATCTCTTAGTAATAGGAGTTTGCAGGAACACTGACATTTGCAATCGTCGAGGAGAAGGAGGATTTTCCTTGTCTAAATTGGAAAAGAGGGGAAAGGGATTCGACGTTCTAGAACTAGGTAATTTGTATTTCCTTTTTAGCACAAAAATGCTTATTAATAGCAATTGAAAATGCAAATTATAATTTATCAAATATCTAATAGATTACTACTTGGTATATATATATATATATATATGGTCGTGATGTGTTGCATGCTTTAGATTTTGACGTTGAGGTTTTTGAGTTATTTGATCCATCATCATCCAATGTAATGGTTGGCAAAATATCCGTTTCATGTTCTGTCGAGGTGAGCTATCATTTTCATTCCATTAGTGGTTGGTTACATGCAGTCTCATCTTTCTTTAACAATTAACTTCTCCATCAGTTTCATCTTGTCTATAGTTGTATGTCTGAGATCAGCTTTTATCCTCTTGCTAATAAATCTTTGCTCCAACTGTATTTAGTTAGTAATGTCGTTTAAAACAGATTTTTGTATTCTATCAGCTCCCAACATTTAGATTTATGTAGGAATAAATGAACATTATGGGAATGATCAAGTTGGATCTCTCCATCTCTATTGGCTATTGGCATGGAAGTACAAAATGGTATATGACAGTATGCTTAAGGGCCTTTAAGCAGTGGCTATGAACTTGATTTATCAATGTTAGCCATTACCTGAATTTGGCATACTTGTTCTCTTTCGGAGGTAGTTTGTGTGATTTTGACTTGATATGTGATTATATTTTTTGATATGTGGTAATTAAGTCTTGGGTTTTATGGTCAAAAGGTTTTCAATTATAAAGACCAGACATAGCTTATATCCCTTGTACCTTGAAAAGGTAGAATTAAATATTCAAAACAAGATAATATAACTAATTGGCAACATTCATGCATGATGCATTGATTAACTCCTTAATTTTAAGTGGATAAGGTATTGAAGTTCATATTGATTGTGTTGTGGTGGAAAAGCTATTTATATTAAGTATCATGCAATCTTGATAGCATATACATGTTGCCTTGATAGGTTGCATTTATAAATACATCTTTACTTCTTTTGTTATGCTACATGATTATAAATTAACAGTATGTTGCTAGATCATCATTTCTCTAGTTTTGTATACGTGTTTGGAATATATTGATGAAATTAAATAAAGGGCATATGATATTTTCATATATAGATTTCCCCCCTCATATTGACTTCAGTTCACAACTCTGTTAAATTGTTTGACTTCACATTTTCACATAATTTTACTAAAGACATTGCGTTTCTTTGGCTTCTCATTTAACTATGAATATGGAGTTTTGCAGTAGTTCAAGAAAGTATGACATAGACATGCATGATTAACATTTGCTACATTTTAGCTCCTTTTATAAATAACGGTGTGAAACTCAAAAGCAATTTCCTACTTAGTGTATGTATGACCATTGTTGTTTGCCTTGTAAGGCAAATAACAAATTAGTTAATTATGCATTTAAACTGTAGTCATTAAAAACATGTATAAACAATTAGAGATATGTGCTTATCATGTCATAGGGAGAGTGTGTTCATTAGTGGATCTTGCATGTAGAAAGAGAGGAAAGTAAAAATTAACGAAAAAAAGCAAGTGAACACAATGCTACTGGTGTGAGGAAATAATTAGAAGAAATTCTCCTTCACCAATCATTTCCATTTGCCTGTTAAATAAATATCCATCTCATTTCTGTTTCACAACATAAAGACTTTTTGTTTGTTTAATCATTCTTGCTAATACTGACTTCCTCTCTCTTGCTTTTGTTGTTGTTGTTGAAGACTTCTTGTTCAATTGATGTAATACTTGAGTTCTTGGAGATGATAAAGTGCTATGATGCAATGATCTATGATGATGCAGGGAGTTTCGTGTGCAATTATCTATATTATCATTCTTTCCACTTTGCTGAACCAAAGGTCACAATGTCCCTCCCTTTTCAAGAATCAACAAAGAAACACAAATGTAATTCATGGTGGCCCTTTTCGAGGCCCTTGCCTCAACTTGTTGATATTACTGATCACCGATGTTTTTATCGAAATTTCATGTCTCTCTTTTTTCATTGCCTGCTTTTTTTGTGATTATATTTATTGTCTTGTTTTTTCTTTGATAAAGATGTTGTTAAAGTTAAACTTTTGCCGATGGTTTCTGTTGTGCCTCATTCTATATATTACGAATGTGGATTGTGCTACTTTGAAACTTACTCAGCTACAGAGATTCTTTCTGTCCTTTTAGGAGGCAGGAGCAGGAGGCTATTTAATTCAAAGGAAGGGGTCGTTTATCAAACACTTACCTGGTAAGTGCTTACCAGTAAAGTTTAACACTATTATGTACTTACCGGGTAAGATTTTAGTTCACCAAAACGACATAATATACAATAATTTACCCGGTAAGCGCTTACCATGGTAAGAGTTGTCGTCCTCACTTACCGGGTAAGACTCTTGATCCTTGTCTCGCTCTTACCGGGTAAGATTCTTGGTCCTTGCTATATTCATCCAGTGAGGTAATGTTACTTGGTAAGCGCTTACCCATGTAAGCGTTTGGTAAATGGCCCCGAATTGTCATCCTTGTTTTGGGGTTTACCATCTTGTTAAATATGGCTGAATGTTTCAGTGACCACTTTCAACATCCTATAAATGCACAAGTTTTTTTCCAAGGAAAATATATGTCCAACTTTTCTTCCTTTCCTTGAACTGTCCAGTTCTATGTATTGGTCACCTCAAATGGGGAACACATTAAGCATGGAGGATTCTAACGTTTTTATTTGGAACTGGAACCTTTGGTAAAAGATGGTTTGGTCATTCAAGTGCTTCTCAACTGACACCTCAGTTGTGTTACCTTGGTCTGTTCTGAAAGTTAGTACCAGTCGGTTATGATTCTATAGTTTATATCTATGGCATGTACAGTATACAGAATTTTGCATAGAAGACGTTCTTCATTATAGAATCCGAAATGTAGTCATGGATGTAGGTCGAGCATCCTCTCATGTTATGGGTTGTGATAGAGTCAATATGGTTTGTTTTGAGTTAGGTTGTGGGTAATTCTTCTTCTATGTTTATCATTATTTATATGTTATTGTTTTTATTTAAACAACTTATGATTAATGAAAATTTATAGTTTCATGCTCTCCAATATATTATCTCTTTAACACAATTAGATTATGTTGTAATTAGTTTATAGTTTGTTTTATTCGATTTGCACTATCATACAATTTTTTATTGATGCTATAATTGGAACCATATCTTTTAATTTATTGTAAAGATTAATTGTAAATCCTATCTTCATAATGTTTTGAAGTCTATTTTAAAAACCACCATGCTTCAAAAACATTTACATTCACTACTCCCGCCGCATTGCGCGGGTACACAACTAGTATTCAAAGAGTTTGAATACAAAAGTCTTTGGTGAAAATTCTCTCTAAATTCATATTATGTTCTTGATTGATTTTAATATGATTTGAAGATTTGGTATTCACACTCAGTGAACGAAATCCTATCATGTTGAAGGCAACCAGGAGAGAACCAGGATCAATCCTTCAGATGATGTTGATATCCCCTCAGGTACTCTACCAACCTACCCCTTTATTTCTTCTAACCCTGAGCTATCTTATACTCAAACCTCTTTTTTTCACTTCCTTTCAATGAAGAATTGCCAGCCATGGAAGAAGAATACAACATGGCTGATGATGTCAAGCTGCATCTTCCAGCGATAGAGACTGTCTTAATCAAAATGGACTAAGTCCATAAAGACATGCCTCTCAGGGATGACCTTTCCTCTGACCTCTCACTTGTCAAAGATGAAGTCAATGACGTGAAGAAACTACTATCTCGTCTTGCTGATGACAAAGAGGGGGAGAAAGACTTAGTTGTTGTTGTCCCTACAACACCAACTGATGTTGATGCTCAAGTTGAAAGAGCTGAAGCAAATGAAGCAAATGCCATCACTTCCCATGAAGCTGAAGCTGTTGCTGAAGTTGGGGAAATTGATGATGTCGTCATAGTTGATGCTCAAGACGAAGACCTTCCTATCACCTCTGTAGCTGATGCTGGTGATAAGGAAGATGAAGATGCTGATGAAAACAATGATGATGACGATGAAGATGATGATCCTTCTTCCTTTCCTGATGCTGGAAAAGATATCGGTGGTGATGATGATGAAGACGGCGATGACGACGACCTCACCATTCAATACCACAACAAACCAGCTAGCTCTCTGAAAGGAGTCTCTCTCAGGGATTCATCATCCCAAGGGGAGAAGGAGTAGGAAAAAGAAAAAGAGACTTATGCAAAGAACCATAATATCTCTTCCAAAGACAAAGGTGTTGCTGAAGAAGGAAATTTGAAAGTTCTCTTTAAACCTGTCAATCCTCAAGAATATATTGAACCCTCCAGGTTTGTCGTCGTCACTTTTCTCTCTCAACTCTCTTCTACTATTCCTTCTACTACCTGTGGTCGTCTAGATGAATGGGTACCTGAAAACCCAAATTCTAGTGTTCCTAGCGACCAACAAATGACTTAGCTTAAGGAGTCACTCGACCAAACTAGAGTAAAAATTCCTCTTCGTACCTCTAGTTGTGGTGATTCGACATCCTTAGAGAAAGTGAAAGACTCGAAGCACTCAAGGCTGAGGAAGAACTCCAAATTCAACGACAACAGACTAAGGACAGCCTCAAGTTGGCCAAGTCTCTCGCTTCTCTAATGATTCCAAAGAAAATGTCTAAAAAGAAGGTGAATGTTGTCAAGGCCCAAGCTAAATTGTTCTCAATTGCAGAATCTAAACATCAAAAAGCAATAAAGTTGAATGACCGAGACAAGAAATGGAGTGAAGATCGCCTAAAGAAAAGAATCAGTCCCTGTCCCATCACTAACGTCACAATAAGTGGTCATAAGAAAGATGGTGGAATGATTATCTCCATACATATCATCAGAGACAACCTTGACTTAGTCATCGAGTACCCTGCCTACCTTGGATGATACGGCTATGACGAATGGCTGGAAATCTGCCAGGCCATTCAGCACTCAAAGTCAAGACATAAACCAATAATTGTATACATCCTCAGCAAACTGATCAAGAAGATGTCCAAATTTGTTGTTGTACCTACAAAGCCGATGTGGAAGAAAGGTGGAAGAAGAAATCCTTCAGATCCTAATAATGGACCAACTCTGAGGAACGAATATGAAATAAAGTTTTCCCTGGAGGAAGTCCTAAAGGATTCGAAAAATCCAGACATCTCTATGTTGAACCTATCTTTGCCAACGAAGGGTCCTTACACACCCAACTTTGTGCATCTAAAACCTGAGTTTGGATTCATATTCATTGACTATGATGGCGAACACATCTTTCAAAGAGTGTCTGAGCTTTGTCTCTGTCTTATAGAACATCTTGATTATCTAAGATATTGGTTGGACAATGACCTTTATGGTGAGATGATAGACCGCAAGATCAGAAAAGAATTTCTACATCGAAAGATTCTTGGAGAAGAAATACCTGGTTACATCAACTTTAGCAACTTAGATTAGTTATAATTTTCTATCTTGTAAATCCTATCTTTCATTGAAAATCTTTTATTTCTATGTCTTTTCCTTCAGTGTACAACTTATATGTAATAAGTCTAGAATGTACTGTTGTAACACTTATATTCCTCCTTTTCAACAATATAAGTATTTCATCAGTTTCACTGAAATAGATCCCCGAAAAAAGTAATAAAGACACATGTCTATGAGTTCAAGTAAGCTCTTACATTCACTGGAAATCTTCAGTTAGTGAACATGCTTTCAGTTTCAGTTTCAGTTTCCCTTCTTGTAGTTTTACTTAAACTTGTAACTCAAGAAAACTTATATAGTAAAAACTGTATCACTGAAAAAGATCCCAAAATAGTTAAAAGGGACATGTACTTTACGTGTAACTTTTTCTTACTATTATACCTTAAAGCAATTTTCTTTATGTTGCTTTGTCATCATCAAATAGGAGGAGATTGTTGATCCTCTCTCTCATTGATTTGATGATAATCCCTTTTATCCATCGAAGTATTATGTATCTGTCCATTCAGTTCCAGCGAGCATCATTGAGTATGTTCAATGATCGCTGAAACATGTATTCTAATCTTACAGCAACAGCTGTACTTTATGAAGACAAAACTCACACCCAAGAACCTTCAGCGAATGTCGAAGACTGAAACTGAAGATTAGTGACTAGTGTGTTCGTGATCTAAAGCGGTATTTAATGATTACAACCTGGTCAATATATGTGTGAAGAATGCACAAAGCCTCAGTGAATGCTGAAGAGACCTCTAGCGTTATTCCAGCATTCAGCGATCAAATGAAGCTTGCCATGCACGATTGTTTTTGTCTTGTCCTTCTACACACAAAGGACAAATCCATACCCTCTCAAGAGTATCGTACTGCACGGAGCCGATTAGTCAACTTTAGTGCCCACCAACTCCATGAAAGGATATATGCTTATGAATAGACAATAATACTATACACCATAGCAAAAGACAAGCTTTCCTTTAAAAGCTTGACACGTGTTCTGCCTCTTCTGAATTGCATTAAATGCAATGGGTATAAATAGGTGAGTGCTCTCTTCACTCATGCATACACACACAAAAATGCTGTCATACAAGCAAGTTAGAATTTATCTTTAAATTCTAAGACACATACCCAAGAAGAACACATCTCTGTCTTATTTCTTTCGGCAAGTCTCTTATATTTGTTAAGTGTATCTATGTGTATCTCTAGATTGTTTTAGATAGGTTTCCTTTACCTTTTCTATTCCGTAAACAATCTGTAAAAATATATATTGATTCTTCTCTACCAATATATATTTTTAAAAATGGAAGTTATTGTGTTTGTATTCATCCCCCTCTTCTACAAACTGATCACCCCTAAACTCTTGTAGATCTGGTTGGGACCAACAAGATCAGTGAAAAGTAATTAGCAGAGTAGTGGGGTACTTGAAAAGAACCAAGGATCTAGAGTTGACATACTCTACACATCCAAGAATCTTGGAGGGATATTCCGATGCCAGTTGGATAGATCACACAAGGGGATGAAATTATACTCTTGCTGGAGGGGCAATTTCTTAGGCGAGCAAGAAACAAACATATATCGCCATTCGACTATGGAAGACGAATTCATTGCCCTAACGGCATCAAGAAAATAGGCTGAATGGATTAGAGATTTGTTGACTAATATCCATGTGGCCTCAACCGACTCCTTGGATTCCCATGTATTATGACAGTGGGCCACACTGTCAAAAGTGTACAATGCCATATATAATGGGAAGTCACGACATATAGGTCTTCGACACAATTACATGAGACAACTAATTGATGATAGTAACATTAATATTGTGTTTTTCAAGTATTGTGGGAACTTGGCAAATCCACTAACCAAGCCTCTGATGAGAGACTTAGTAGGGTCAAGTACCAGACACATGGGTCTGAAACCACGTAGAATCAATTAGTGATAGAAAAGCAAATTGGATATAGTGCTCCTATCTACCAAGTTTAAAGGGTAACAACAAGTCATTTAACTGAAAGAAGCTACTATCAACCAATAGATCCATGTGTGGTGAAAGATAGTATGATGTTGTCGAGAATAAGGATGAGTCAATCTCTTAACAAAGTTTAGAGGCATCTTAACAACGAAGATGTTATAAAACTTTGCCTATATGACTTAGAGGTGATGCCGCCTCAAACGAAGAGTAGTGGTTCCTCTTCTAGTAAGTCATGAAACAGGGTTTAGCGCATAGCTATATTCACGCTCAGTGAGAGAGCAAGGATGATAGATGATGTGTGTAAGTAAGTTGAAGTGGTCCCAGGATTTAAGGTTTAAATCCTAAGGATACCATTGAATTGATCCCTTCTTACATACTTACATTTTAGGAACCCAGTATCCTCTTAAGTATCAAGAAACACAATATAAACAAAGTAGGAATCGAAGCGACTATTATGTAACTGGAAGTGGTTAACAGATTTAAGCAAAAACATATATGAATGAAAACTAGATTGAATACATCGGTTTCTTTTATTAGAAGCAGAGAATACAAATAAACTCTCAACTAACATTTGGTTCTCACAAGAATTCTTTATAATCTGAGCGTATAAGAAATTTGGCAATTTCAGGGTCAATCGAACCCAAGGAGGACACCTCCTTTTATACGTCCAGGTACAAACATAATCTTCTAATAACTAGGCTTCAAACTCTGACTTATTGTTCAGAGTCTTCTGTCTTCACGTTCCTTGAAATGTGGAACCGCTTTGGTGTACGTGGCAGATTCTGAATGGAGACTTGGAGATAAGACTGGAATCGCTTGTGCGCAAACTAAGGGCAAAGATGACCCTAAGGCTCTACATGTATAATGTAGAGGCTCTGTGTCTGGAGTGTCCGCTATGCATCAAGTCTTTAAGATTTTTTCCGCTTAAGACTTGATCTTCCTCTATATGAGCACGGGCTCTGCATGCGAGGCTCTTGCTCTGTATGAAAAAAGGCTCTATCTCTTGGTGACCTCTGCATCCAAGCTCTTGGTCCAGACAGCTTCTAAGACTAAGTCTTATTTGACTAGAGTAAAAGGCTTCTTACTTACACTTTTACAAATATGGTTCTAACAATCTCCCCCTAAGTGTAAATAAGTAAGGCTCTTACTTGAATGAACAAACTAGTCTAAAAGAAGCAAGAGGCCAATATGGTCCTCCGAATGTACATTGACTATCTAAGCAATTACAGGTTCATAGAAATGGAAATTACATAGATCAGAGAAGTAGAAAAATGGTATTTACAAAATGAGAGGCCTAGAGATGTTGAATCATGAACCTCCTAAGAAGTTCACCTAATTCAAGTACATTGTCGATTGATCTAACAAGTTTGCTAGCTCTCTTTTTGCTCTGGGGGTTTTATCTCTACTTTTGAGGATGTTGTTCTTTATGAACCTTATAGTAAAATTCGAATATTTGAAACGTTGGTCTTCATGAAAGAACACCTTCTTTCCATGTTCATTTCTGAAGACCACCCCGAGCTCTCGCTCCACAATGACCGTCCAGGGGGAGATATACCTCATTCCTTCTAATTTTTCGTTTGGCGCAAAGACACTAAGTTGGTCGATCCCCATATCCAAAGCTATATGAAATTCTAGTTTTCCCTGAAAGTCCAGCAGGTTAGTCATCATCTTCCTGATGGCAGAATTGGCAATAACGTACTTCATCCGTTTGTCCCTCTTATGATCGGTGAAGAAGTACAAAAAAAGAAGATACCAAAGGTTTGTATTGATTAGATCACATTCTATAAAGACACTGATTTGCCTCTGAGATCGTTCCATTGTGCACTTGTGGAAGACGATCTGGTTATGAGCAAAGGACCTCTTCTTGATGCCGAGTACTTGCTTAATCCCATCCACAAAATAAACTGCGGTAATGGGTTGTGTGTACGATGAAGAAACTTATGTCTGATGTTCTCCTATGCCATTGGATAGAGGTTGATCTTCTACTTTAGAGCCTCGTCCCTCTGGCTGTACAGGTACTGGTAGATCGCTTCACTATCCGCCAAGTCTTTTATTGGTTTGTCTCTTAGGATGGGCCTCTTCATTGCATCCATCTAATCCTTGATCTCTTGAACTTGATCTTGGGTCGATTTGATGCTCTAAAGCCTGCTGTTGCTTGCTTGTTGATCTTCTGCTCTGACTTGACCGTTTGACCTCAGTGCAGGTGTGACTATTCTGGTCCCTTGGACAGGGACCTTAGCTTTGTGAGTCTGTCGGTGTGGGGGTGGCACGACCACTGTTACTTTAAAAGGAAGTGGTATAACCATTGGAGGGGCCCTTGAAGCTCTTGGTGGTTTCTCCTCTGGCTCGATAACATTAATTACTACCTCCTCTGCTTCCACCCCCATTGCTGGAGCACTATCCATAAAATACTCTAACGAAGATGATGCTGATACACTTGATGAAGAGGTGTAGACGGATAGGAGTTGAATTGCATCCTCTCCACCAAGTGCAGGCTCTAGTGTTGTGGTCTTTTCTTGAGAGGCATACTTCCTCTGAAACGGCTCTAGCTCTGGCTTTGCTCTTGAAGTTTTGGCTTGTTGGGTTGGAGCAGACACTTGAGCCGGTTGTTGCTGGGCTGGTACAGAGGCAGAGGGGGCAGCTGACTTTGGAGTTGTTTGTTTCTCCCCCTCTTGACGACTTTGAGGACCACATTGGTCTTGTTCTTCATCATCGTCAAGCCTCTTCTTCTTGGACGACTCCCTGCAGGTAGAGGAGAACTTTTGTAACTTCCTCTTCTTTTATTGTTTTAACTCTATGGGGGCATTGTTTTGACCTTCGAATCCAGAAGCTCCACGATATCAGATGTTGCTTGGGTGGCCTTGTTGATTTGCACATCGACGCGGAATTTGAAGGCATCCAGCTAGCGTCACATTTCTGCAGCCGCCTGCTTGGCCGTGTTATTAAACTCCAATGTGAAATTGGCCACCTTTTGGAGTAGACAATCACCCAGAGCTCTCATCTGTGTCTGGGTGATGTAATCGGCAGGTACGCTCAGAGGGACGAGCGCTTGGTTGTTAGTGGTCTCCTTGGAGGATAAAGTGGCCTCCCTCTGAACGAGATTTATGACCCTTTCCAGGGTCTCGGTGTTTGTTGCCATCAATTCCATCAGTCGTTCAATATGAGTGGCATTCGTCATAGACTCAACCCTCAATACTGCTAAGGATGATTGAACGTCATCTAGAGCAGGTGCAGAGGTGGATGGCTCTACACGGGTCATGTTGAGTTTAAGCTCTTTCAAGAAGCACAACACATAGGTGGAAAAGGACTGAAACCCATCCCTTGTGACATATGCTGTGGGGATGACCTCTGGGTCAACACATGGGTCAAAGTTAGTCCTTGTTCCATAGACACCTTCTTGTACGTCTTGTTGGGTGCTGGAAGTAAAAGGATTTCTAGTCGATCCTCGTACCTCTCTTGAGGGAGAAGGCATTACAGTTGTTCTGTCAAGAGGAACATCCTCAACAGATTCAAATACTAATGAAGAGTCCTCATTGAGTGGACTTAGAGACTTGTCGAGAGTCTCCAAGCCTTGTGCACCTACGCCTTGCTCTGAACAAGGTGGGGATAAGACTAGTGCATAGTAAACGAATTCCTCTATAGGGGAGAGTGGCGTGGCATGGGGAGACATTCCACTTATCTTTTCAAAGGATTCATCCTTTTGAGAGGATGAACCCTGGGATGTGGGTTTCCTTTGGCTTTCATAGCCAAAGGCAGATACGACCTCTGGCTGGGTAGGCTGGCAAGGGTTCAAGGTGTGTGCCTCTGTTTCAATGATCCTTGTTGCTCGACCAATTGGATCAGGTTGTGTGCTTGCACAGAGAGTTGTGCTAGAAATATAAGTGTGCCTACTTTGTATCCTAGCTTACTCTGGCTCTTCTTAAGCCAGGGAAATGCCTCCCTCCTCTCCATCGTTATCCTTAAATTTCTCCTCGGGCGAGCTCTCCTCCTCACTCCCATCCTCCTCTCCCTCCGAGCTCTCTGCGTCAGAACTTGATGAATATTCTATTTGGGTGACGTGGAGACTCCTCTCTCTTCTTCCTCCCTCCTTGCACTCTCTTCTCTTTTCTTCTTCTCCCTCTCTTCCCTATCCATCTTCTCTCTTTCTGTCTTTTCCCTTTATATTTGGACAGCCTTGGCTTTCTTGGCTGCCTCTTTTTCCTTCTTTTCTTCCATCCTCTTCCTTTTTAACTCTCTTTCCTCTCCCTCTTCCTCTGTTCATGTTCCCTCTCATTATTTTTCAGGGATTTTCTTACACTCCCCTCCCTCTTATCAATGGGTCTTTCTGTTTCCCCTCCCTCTTGGGTTGCGCCTATTCTTGTCGCGATTCAAGGCATTGGTTCTAGTGCCTCGCATACACATCTATAAGCTCTTCGCACCTCCCTCGACTTTATATACGTGAATAACTTCGTCGTAATGGGTCCCTCCGCTTGGTAGTCGTCCTTGTGCAGAGTTGGTCTATAGGTAGAGAGCATATATACCTTATACACTGGCAAGGTATTCACATCTACATTATGCTCTTCAATACTAGGCCTTGGGAGAAGGCCTAGAAAGTGGGGAAAGAGCAGAGCTGGCAAGTCCTTTCCCTTGGAGACATCAAGGATCTTTTTTGTCACGGTCGCTTTAAACTCCGTGTATAGGATAAGGGAGTAGTGGAGTGGGAGATCGAAGAAGATCCCGTAGACAATCTGGAGGATGTTCTTCGAGCACATGTCTAGGCTCCCAATCTTGTTAGTGAGGGCACGTTTCACTAATGTGAACAGGACGTTCCATATTGGTGGCAAAAACTGGCGATGGTATTGGGACGAGTACCGCATTTTCTGGTTGTACCCCAGCATCTTCAGGAATGCGACCACCTCATCCCTGGTTGGGAGAGGTGCGTACTCATCCAAACCAAGATCGGTCTTGGTTGGTATTTGAAGAACGCAGGAAAACAGAGACCTGGAAATACGTACGTTGACGTACTCGTTGCCTTTGGGGAGATAGTATTTGTCGACTACCCCTTGTTGAGTGTCTGTGACTTCACAGGATTGCCAGAACTCCTTAATGGAGCACTCAAGAATGGCGTTGTCAATATTGATGAGGGCGGGGTTGAGGAAGTGGTAGTGGAGGATGTCCACAATGAGGTGATACTTGGAATCAAGGTTGTTTAAGACAAGATACAGGGCATGGTTATTCAGTTTCAAAGGTAGGGTATCACATTGTGATTTATTCCTCAATGGATTTCAGAGTAGTGATGTGGGTTTGGGAGTTGTTTGGTTCTGAGGAAGACAAAGAAACAAGTTTTTCGAAGAAGGGGTAGAAGATAACTATTTTAGGGTTTTTTTAGAAATTTTTAGGGTTTAGATTTGAATCGAAGAAGTTCTTTGAGAGGATTTTGATTCGTTTGCCGTGTTAGGGTTTTGAGAACTGGGGTTTTGGGAAGAACTTACATGGAATCTTGAGATTGTTGAAGAACAAGGGCGATTTGCAGGTTCTAGAGATTAGGGTTCTTAAGAAAATTCTTGGTTGTAGGTTTGAGTTCTTGAAAGTTCTTGAGAGAGAGTTTGAAGGATTTCAAAGTGTAAAGAAAATTTGAAATGTGTATTATCTCTCCTTTAAATAAGGGATTTACTAGGGCACTCGGGTGGTTATGATGCCCCTAGCATCAAAATTGAAAGGTTTTTCTAGTAAACCCTGTGGGGTGAAGCCACGTGGCCTGATAGTTTGCATGTTCCGCCTCCCTTATTTGAAAAATTGGGGATATAGGCTGTGACCTTTCGCATGTGACTTCCCATTATAATACTATATTTTAATTACGCCTTCTCTTTAAAGAAAAAGAATGACAAGTGTTCTTCAATCAGAGTTTATAATAAGAGTGAAAATAGCCTCTAGATTGAAATTAACACTTAGAGAAAAAAACATTGAAAACTACATACTCTGGGTCATAGAAAGTGAGACACCTAATTTCTCGACACAAAAGCTCTGTATAGTACATACAAAGGCTCTATACATGAGACTTAGGTGATTTCAAGAAAACAAAGAATGATGAGGCCAGAGTATGGTGTTAAAGATAGATAATATACCTTTGGAGCAAATACAGAGACTCAAGGTTGGACTATGCAGCGTTTATGCCTTCAAATGGAAATTTGATGAGGCAGAAGCTCTATATAGTACATATAGAGGCTCTGTATCTTTGGAGATCCGAAGCTCCCCCTTAAGTTAAGCCATCTTTGTTTCTCTCCCCTTGAACTATGCTTGGATCAAAGATTATAAGATATGTTCGAGCTATAGATCAAGGTACAGAGACTCTGTATAGTAGATATAGAGGCTTTGTATGACAAACTTAACAAATCGACAAAACTTGAGCAAGAGGCTTTGTATAGTACATACAGAGGCTCTATATTCTATTATTTGAAAAGAAGACAATACTTGTGTAAGAGGCTCTGCATAGTACATGCAGAGGATCAGTTTCATGGACTTAGGCAAAATAAACAGATATATGCTCAATGTGTGCAGAAGCTCTGTATAGTACATACAGAGGCTCTGACTCATCATTGTAGATTGAGCATACCCAACTTGCTGACCAAGAAATTAAGTCTCTTTTCATCGAGAGCCTTGGTGAATATGTCCACAAGTTGGTGATCTGTGTTAACACAGAACGTTTCGATCGTACCTTTATCTATATGGTCCTTGATGAAATGGTATCAAACATCGATATGCTTTGTTCTAGAGTGTTGTACTGGATTAGCCGTGATGGCTATTGCGCTTTCAGAGTCACATAGAATTGGACTTTTGTCAAACTCAATGTCGTAGTCCTTGAGTTGAGTCTTCATCCATATTATTGGGGATCAACAGCTGGTTGCAGCTACATACTCTGCTTCTACAGTAGATGTTGACACGCAGTTCTGCTTCTTGGATGTCCAACTTACTAACTTGTTGCCAAGCAGTTGACAGCTTCCGGATATGCTCTTTCGATCGAGTTTGCATCCTACATAATCAGAATCTGTATACGCAATAAGATCAAAGCTAGAATGCTTAGGAAACCAGAGACCCAAGAATTGAGTCCCTTTTAGGTGTGAAAGATTCTTTTTATAGCTGAAAGGTGAGATTCCTTAGGATTAACATGATATCTAGCACACAGACAAGTGGCAAACATTATGTCTGGTCTACTAGCCATGAGGTACAACAGTGATCCAATCATTCCACGATAAGTCATAACATCCACTGGTTTTCCAGATGGGTCTGTGTCAATCATAGTTCGCGTTGTGATTGGTGTACTCATGGTGGAAGAATTGTGAAGTTGGTACTTCTTCAAGATGTCAGAGACATACTTGGCTTGGTTCATGAAGATACCATATTATCTTTGTTTTACTTGGAGCTCGAGGAAGAATGTTAATTCTACCATCATGCTCATTTCAAACTCACTCTTCATTAACGCAGAGAACTTATCACAGTGCCTCTGTTTTGTTGAACCAAAAATAATATCATCCACGTATATCTGGACTTGAAGGATCTCACCCTTATGCCTCTTAATAAACAAAGTGGTGTCGGTTTTACCTTTTTCAAAACCATTAGAGAGAAGAAAAGATGAAAGACGTTCATACCAGGCTCTTGGAGCTTGTTTAAGTCCATATAGAGCTTTGTCTAGGTAGTAGATATACTCTGGGTGTGTAGACCTCTCAAACCCCAGAGGTTTCTGCACATAGATTTCCTCCTTTAGCTTGCCATTCAGAAAGGATGACTTTATGTCCATTTGATAGACTCGAAACCCTTTATGTGCAGAGAAGGCTAGAAATAGGCATATAGCTTCTAGCCTTGCAACTGGTGCAAAGGTCACGTCATAGTCTATGCCTTCTTCCTGAAAGTAGCCTTCTACAACAAGCCTTGCTTTGTTTCTTACTACTGTACCATCCTCATCCTTCTTATTCTTGAAAACCCACTTGGTACCAATAGCAATTGTATCATTTGGTAAAGAAATGAAAGTCCATACCTTGTTTCTTTCGAATTGTTGGAGCTCTTCTTGCATGAAGTCTACCCAAGTAGGGTCTTGTAGGTCTTCATGAACTTTCTTAGGCTCTACCATTCTTAGAAAGCTTACGAATAAACATTCATTGGTTGTGGCAACTCTTGTCTTTACCCCACTGGAAGGTTCACCAATGATTTGATGAGCGGGATGGTCTTTAGTCCATTTTGTTATGGGAGCTTGCACAGATGTTGAAGTCGTGGGATCTTGCTCCTCTGGAATTTTTGGCATTTGGCTCGTGGTTGGTGATGATGGCTCTTCTTACTCCCCCTCGGATGATGGTATAGAGGAACCAGGTTCAGAGACAATGGTAACGTTCTCTGGCTCTAATGGACTGGGCTTTGATCCAGAGCTTGAAGGCTCTGTGTTGTATCCGTTTGATCGTTTGAGGGAGTAGAGATGTTGTAAGGGTCATAGTTGATTGTTCTTGACGTCTGTGGATCTTCTTGAACACATGTAGAGGCATCTCTGGGTGCACATGCATAGATGTCTTCATCACCAAGGAAGTCTTCAAAAAGCTTCCTGAGTTCCAATTCCCTTGACTTGATGAAGAATTGGAAGTCATTGGGTTAAGCTTGACTCCAAAGCTGAAGTACTATGAAGTCGTTTGTTCTTTATCACCGAACGAGACATTGATGCTTTCCATGACCGTCTTCATTCGTAGATTGAGACTCTGTAGGCCTTGGAGTGAGTAAAGTATCCAAGAAATTTGCCTTCATTAGCCTTCTTTTCGAACTTCCCAAGATGCTCACAATCATTCAGGATGAAGCATCTGTAACCAAAGACATGTAAAAATTTAACATTAGGATTTCTTTGGTTGATTAGTTCGTAAGGGGTATTCAAATGTCTCTTAACCAAGGTTGCTCTATTTTGAGTAAAGCAAGCGGTCGAGATCGCTTCTGCCCAAAAGTGGGTTGGAAGACCAAAGGTTGCAAGCATCATTCTTGCAGCTTCAACGAAGGTTCGGTTTTTCTTTTCTATAACACCATTTTGTTGTGATGTTCTTGCAGCATATAAGTCCTGGGATATTCCCTCTTTGTCAAGGTACGCGTCAATCTTTGCATTCTTGAACTCTGTACCGTTGTCAATCCTCATCTTTTGAATTTTGCTCTGTAGAAGGACTTGAATCTTGGTCATAAGCTTGATCAGCAGCTCTGGGACATCTGACTTCTATCTTACAAACTCAATCCAAATATAATCTTGTAAATTTATTAATAAGCACTAACATATACTTCTTGCCAGACAGACTCTGCATAAAGATTGGACCGTAGAGGTCCACGTGAAGCATATGTAGAGGTCTGATGCAGGACACATTTTTCTTTGCCTTATGGGGTGCTCTTTTAAGTTTTCCCATTTCACAAACGGGACAGAGATGGTCCTTTTCGAACTTTATTATTGGTAGTTCGTCAACCAAATTATTTTCACAAGTTTCTCTATATTTGAGAAATTTAGAAGAGAAAGCTTGTGTTGTCAGAGCCATGCTTCTTCACACTTGCGAGACATGAGACAGAGTGTCTCACAGTCATCTCTAAGTGAGAATTTCATAAGGTACAGATGGCCTTTACAATTGGCTCTTAGCAGTTTTGGACCAGATTCTGACAATATTGAACAAGAATCCTTTTGGAACTTGATATTATAGTCAGAATCATAAAGCTGACTTATGCTTAGGAGGTTATGCTTAAGCCCAGAAACATAAGCAACTCCAGAGACGGAGACCTTACCTTGATGGAGATCTCCATAGCCTTTAAATTGCCCTTGCATGTTGTCGCCAAAAGTTACCCGTCCTCCAGATTTGTCTTTGAAGAAGGAGAGCAACTCTTTGTTGTCGGTCATGTGTCATGAGCATCCGGATTCAAGGTACCAGATGTGCACATGCAGCTTCCGCAAAACAAATTAGAGAGATTTAGGTACCCATTTCATAATGGGTCCTCGATCATTAGGCTTAGGAGTCTCAGATTTTGGCATGGGGAAGGGTCTGCCTCAACACCTGATTTACCGGACATGGGGTCTGGGTTGCCAGATTTAACCTTAGGATATTGCTTGCTCTGGGTCCTTTTAGATTTATTCTTAGGTGACCCAGAGAGAATGCAATTGGGGCTAGAAAGGTGTTGCTTTAATTGCTGCAACATAGCAATACATTTGCAATTGTGAACACATTTTTGGTGACAAAATAATTCACTGGATTCATAAAACCTTATTTTATTATTACATTCATTCCTAGCATTGTTGGTTCGAATGAACTCCCTATCTAGTCTCGGTTATTTATTGAGATCAGCCTTTGTCTTCTTTGCCTGCCTTTCTTGTTCACTTTTTCTCCCTTCACCTTCAGAGGCCTCTTTGAAACAGAAGAATTGAATTTAAAATTAGATGCAAACTTTCCTTTATGTTCCGGAGTGAACTTTATAGGCTTTTGAAATCTAGACTTTAGAAATTTAGATGCAGAGGTGATAGATTTAAGTTCCTTAGCCTTATTTTCTTTCTCTTGCTCAAGAGAAGACTTGTATTTCAAACACATGTCCATGAAGTCTGGACATATGGAATCCTTTCTTCTGCTCCATTGTTGGAACAAGTGTATTCGGGATCCCATTTGGAAGTTTGTGAACTTCTGGTCCGGGCATCACTGTCTCAGTCTCAATCTGCTCCGCACTAGAGTCCACCTCTGATTCAGAGTTAGAGTCAAGAAAATATCTTTGTGGACTTCGAGTGGTGGAGGTTTCATTGAGATCATGAGATCTCTGTAGACATGTATCGATGCCTTCGCCCTTCTTTTGCATCGATGAGGAACTTGCAAAAGTTTCATTGGAATTTCCTTCTAGATTGTTTTGCTGAGACACGGATGGATGATTCAAGACCTCAAGCAGATCTTACTCAAAAACTTATCTCACCTTTTCTGTGAACTCATCCATCAACTTTGGATCAAGATTTTTGAAAAGATCATCTTTCGATGCACTCTTGGTTTCTTTTGGTTCAATTTTGATTTCATCACCTTTTTGCTTTGAACACTCATGATTGTGGGTGCCAAAGCTAGAAATCTCTTCTGTATGCTTTTCAAGTCAACTGGTTTCGATTGATGCGTACTTTTGGAAGAGTAAGAGATGTTTTCAAATTTGAGCTTTCTTGCTCTGGCCCCATATTCAAGTTTAATTCTTTTGAAAGGTGATGTTTTAGGCAGAACCGGCAAATTGGGTTTTTGTTTTGCCCCTAAACAAAAGACTGACTCAAGAGTAGGTCTATTCTTCCAGGTAAGGTCTAGGTCTATATAACATATTCCTGCTTTATCCTATTGAGAATTTATYTTTTCGTACACCTGCTAAGCATCTTGGTATTTTTTTTTAATCAATAGCTCTTTTCTTTGTAACCTCTGGTGTAAGAATTCACTTTCCTTTTGAAATTAATTTTTAAGGGCTAAGGAATTTAGTCTATCACGCTATTTCTCTATTATTCCCTTATCTTTTTTTTTTTGTATAGCGTTCTTCAGCTAAGAGCACTCTATTTTCAAAACATTTTATGTGGAGAGTTTGGTTTTCAAAATTTCTCTTTTGCCACAGAGAGCTCATCTTTTTCTACAGTTAGAAGCTCTGTTTCTCTTTCAAGAAATTCTTTTGTTTTTATAAAGCTTTTCTTTTTGCCTTTTCATTAGAGAGCTTCTGTTGTCGTTTAACAAAATCTTGGGTTAAAATAGAGATGTTTTGCTCTAGTTCAGAATGGGAATAGCCAAAAGTAGAGCATACCTGAGAGTTGGAGCCGGATATAGACTCTTCTGCATCGTGATCAACAGCCATTCCACAGAAGTGGGCTTGGTCCTTTTCATCTGAGGTAGAGTTAGAGACCCAATTCTCTTGTTCGGTCATAAGGCTCCTATGAGGTCGGTTTTACTTATTTTTGTTTTTGTAGTTCAACTCGTCCTTGACTAGAGGGCCTTTACACTCTTTAGAATAGTGGCCCATCCTTCCACATTTGAAGCATCTGACTTCATGCTTCTTCATCTCAGGCTGTTCTTCCTCCTTCTTGATCAATTGAGAAAGAGGGTTCTTTGGTTCATACTTTCTGTCTTTTCCTCTGTCTCTTCTCTCATTCCCGCTTCCTCTCTTGTCAAGCAACTTTCTGCCAAACTTTCTATTAAATTCCTTGGTTATGAGTGCCAAGGAATGTGCGAATGAACTGATGTCATCATCAACAGAGCTAGAAGCTCTATCTTCTTCATTGCTCTCTATGACAAAAGCCTTCTTCCCTCTTCCTCTTTCGTCTCTTGATCTCCTCTCTCTTGATGACACGCTAGAACCAGTCTCTTTGGAGTCAGAGACAGGAGCTAGGGGTCCTCCTAGAGAGACCTTGTTCTTCTGAACCTCTTGTTCTTGCGCCTGCAGGGTGTCGTAGACGTCATGCAACGTCCACTGTTCCAAATCTTGGTTGGCTTGAAGGGACATGGACAGGTTTGCCCATTCATCTTTTAATCCCTTCAAGAAGAGTATATTGTTCTCTTCTTGTGTTCTAATCACATCGCACTTTTTGCACTTATTGATTAGCGTATTGAAACGATGATAAGTTTGCTCGAGAGACTCATCAGGGATGGCCTTGAAGCTGTTGTACTCATTTAGACATTGATTACGTCTGTTCTTCTTCATTTTTTTATCCCGCCTTCAAGTTGATTCGCCGATTGATCCCGTAAATCCTTAGCGGATTCATAGGCATCCATAGATTGGAAGATTTCATTTAGGAGAGCCATAATCAAAAGCCTTCTGGATTATTGATCGACTTCCACCCTTCTCTTATCTTCATCATCCCACTCTCTTCAGAGTTTGGGAATACGCCTTGCAGGAACTTCGACCGTATCGCCAGCAGGTGGAATCCTAGGAATTAAGGTCATCGGCATAGGGACCATTTAAAATGGATTCATAGAGTTCAAGGTCGAGACCTTCATAGAAGTTTATCATCCTAATTTTCCATTGGGGATATTCATCCCGAATGAGAGTAGGAGGTTTTGTGAGGGAACCGACACTGTACATCGAGTTCCAGGATTGATTTGACATTGTAAAGTTGTTTTATAGAGAAAACAAATGAGAAGTTCGAAGATTTAAGAAAAACATGAGCTTAAAGACTAGCAGTCTTGGAGAACACGAAAAGCAATTGTTTTTTGAAAAAAATTTGATCTAAGATATGGAATGAAAATCGTTTTAAGGAAAAACAATCAACCAACAAACGAGAATTATCCTATTGGATATAGATCGACTAATCAATTGACTGATTAGCAGGCTCTGTACCAATTGTAGGAACCCAGTATCCTCTTAAGTATCAAGAAACACAGTATAAACAGAGTAGGAATGGAAGCGACTACTGTGTAACTGGAATTGATTAACAAATTTAAATAAAAACATATATGAATGAAAACTAGATTGAATAAACGGGTTGCGTTTATTAGAAGAAGAGAATACAAATAAACTCTCAACTAATAATTGGTTCTCACAAGAATACTCTATAATCTGAGCGTATAAGAAATTTGGCAATTTCGGGGTCAATCGAACCCAAGGAGGACACCTCCTTTTATACATCCAGGTACAAACAGAATCTCCTATAAACTAGACTTCAAACTCTGACTTATTGTTCAGAGTCTTCTGCCTTTCACGTTCCTTGGAATGTGGAACGGCTTCTGTGTACGTGGCAGATTTTGAATGGAGACTTGGAAATAAGACTAAAATCGCTTATGCGCAAACTAAGGGAGAAGTAAACCCATAGGCTCTGCATGTGTAGTGTAGAGGCTTTGTGTCTGGAGTGTCCGCTCTGCATCAAGTCTTTAAGCTTTTTGGCGCTTAAGACTTGATCTTCCTCTGTTTGAGCACGGACTCTGCATGCGAGGCTCTTGCTCTGTATGAAAGAGAGCTCTGTCTTTTGGTGACCTACATCTGAGCTCTTGGTCTAGACAACTTCTAAGACTTAAGTCCTATTTGACTAGAGTAAGAGGTTTCTTACTTACACTTTTACAGATAGAGTTCTAACATACATCAAACAAGGTTTAATCTCAGTGACACCACTGTAACATTATCTACTATGAATGTCAGAAGACTTTCCAACCTGGTGGGGGATTGTTGGAAATTTTAGTGAGGTTGGAAGTTTATCTTCCATCCCACATTGGTAGATAGGCAATTATTGGAGAGATTAATAAGACTTTCTTTTCCATTGGGCTTTGAACAAATTGGTAGACTCATGGTGGGGGTCATGAGTGGAAGACCTAACACCCACGCGTGCATGGCCGTGGCCGAGGGTGCGAGCCCAGAATTCACAAAACTAGTGCGAGGAGGTGCACTTTTCACTTCGCACACTACATCGGAGTAGAAGGAGCCTCGCCTTGAGCTCCCGAGTATCTTTTAGGTATAGATTAGAGAGATGGATAGCTAACTATCGGATTGGGTTTAAACAGAATAAAAATCGGTTTTTAAACCGATTTAAACACGTTTTTAGAGATATTTATTGTTGGAGGATTATCCTCCTACTAACCCATGATCATCGGAAATTTAGGGGATAAAAATCGTGGGTTTAGGGTTTTCAACCGGTATAAATACTGGGTTAAAGCCACCCATAAAAACACAGAGAAAACAGTTTCCTCTCTCGATTTTCTGCTTCATTCGATTCTTTCTACCAACATTTTGCATCCACCTTGACTTCGTTTTTGTTATCAAAGTTGTTGATAAACGAAACCCGATTGTGCATCAACTCCTGGGGTTGTGCGACTAGTAAACTCACAGCATACAAGAGTCATATAAAACCTTTAAGGACAGATTTTACCGTGCAGATTCCGCTTCAACGACAATTTAATCAGGTTGGTTTTACTTTTCGTGTACTGTATTTATTTCCTATTCACTAAGTGAACAACTCTGCTTCTAATCCTTTTTTTCATTGAATCTATCGTGGATGATAGATTCAATCTGCGTGGCATTGATCAATTTAGGGTGTTTTTGGATTCCGGATATTAAAGTTACATTCCTTAATTATAAAGTTTTTATTTTTATAGTTGTTTGGAACAAAGATTTAAACTTTATTAATAAAGATTAAAAACAAAGGTTTTATCTTTGATGATTTTTTTTCAACATGAATATCTTACGACTATCTCCAAATACCAATCCACCATTTATTGAACATATATAAACAATATACATTGCATCCATCATGAAATCATCATCATTAAATTTACATACTATGAACAATAACTAGAAACGAGAAGTTGCCATAACAAGTAAAGGAGACTTCTTATTTAGTGTAATGCTGCTAACTGTCTCACTCATGTCCAAATCCTTGCCTTTGACTCCATTTGGTAATGCCAAGTCAAACTTGTATATCACATTAGCTAATGCTAGTTCATAGATAGCTATAGCAAATTGAATTCCTGGACATCCTCTTCGTCCAGAACCAAAAGGAAGCAGCTCAAAATGAAGACCTTTATAGTCGGTGGAACTGTTCAAGAACCTTTCTGGCCAAAACTTCTCTGGTTCTTCCCATAACGTAGGATCTCTTCCTATGGCCCAAGCATTGATAATTGTTTGTGTGCCCATTGGAATATCGTATCCCATTAGTTTGACATCTTGTGTTGGTTCTCGAGGAATAAGTAGTGGAAGTGGAGGATATAACCGCAAGGTTTCTTTGATGGTGGCTTTGAGATACTGCATTTTCTTTAAATCCTTCTCAAGAATCATGGGTCTTCCTTGTCCTACTGCAGATACTTCTTCTTGTAGTTCTTTCATTACTCTTGGGTGTCTCAATAGCTCGCTGATTGACCAACTAAACTTGTAAATGTAGTATCGGTTCCACCAATAATCATATCCTACAAGAAAAACAATCTTTAATGGTGATCAAGTGCTTTTCCAAAGCAAACTCTTGTAAATTCAAAAGTACAGCCTAAGTTTTGCACATCTTCTAGTGATTAGTACCATTACCATAAGGGTACGTTTCATATACTTATTTGCCAGGTAGTTATTAGATTTGTTGTGAGATTGAGGTTGTAGTTATTAGATTTGTCATTGACACTTAGTTTTCTAGTAGTGTTTATAGTTTAAAAATTGTCATCTTAATAACATAGTTAGGGTGTTCTATTATAACCTACAAGACCTTAGGACCCTTAAACCGATCGAAACAGGTCAAATCAAGTCAAATTAGACCGTTTTTGATAGTTTGCACGGTTTGCCAGTTTGGTCTAGTCTGGAAAATAGTCAAACCGCTCGTCTGATTCAGTGTGCGGTTTGAATTTATTATTTATATTTATTTTCCATGTTGTTGACTCAACTCTTATGACCCAATTTTAAAAAATCGTCTAATATAATAAGTTTGTAGTTTTCACTTCTACATCGTTTGCGTTTCCTAAATCCGTTAACAATAGAAAAATCTCAAATTACAACTCGTTCTTCGATTTGATCAACGTTTTATCTATTATTGATGGACTTGTTTAACTATTTTTCAACTTTCTTAATTTTATTTTGAAGATGTATGTTTCTTTTATAATTCAGTATAATATTTTTTTTATTAATGTTTTATTTGTAGAAATTTCATTTTGAAGAAAAATATTATATTTTTCAGGTTAAAATCTATAAAAGGCAAAAACTCCCAAAAAAGGGTTACACCATAATGACTTTTTGTGACATGTTTTGACTGGTCAGTTCAATAATAAGGTCGACCATGGTTGAGGCATATACGTAAAGTTCAATAATAAGCTCTTAATTCCAATCCAAACAGATGGCAGAGAAATCTTACCAAGATAACGGCTTTAACGGTGTCCGTGTGAAGGGTAAGAAGCAGCGAGAGAGATTATGAAAACCCATGATCAAAAATTCGCTAATCGACCTAAATTAACTATTCCTGACATTCTTGTGTATGGTTCCAGTGACATAACGTTTTCTGGTTACGGAGAATACTGGAGGCAGGTGAAGAGCCTTGCAATGGTCCACCTTCTAAATAACACACGAGTCCAATCATTCCAACAAGTGAGGGAAAAAGAAGGGGCGCTTATGATTGGAATGATTGAAAGAAATCCAGGTTCCGTAATTGATTTGAGCGAGTTGATCTTTTGGCTTGTTAATAACACAGTTTGTGAGGTTGTCCTGGGGAGAACGTACCGCGGCTTATATTTCATGGACTTGTTGCAGAGGTTTGTGCGGGTGCTTAGTCTTTTTAGCGTTACGAGTTACATTCCATGGATTGAGTGGTTTAGAAGATGAAGCACATAAAGTTGCAAAAGAGATTGATGAGTTTCTTGAAGGTGTCATTTGGAAGAGGCTACCAAAACCCGTATTCTGTCAAGGTGCATCAACATAATTGGACCATGTTTCTGGGACAAGGTTTGTAGAGAGCGATGAGGACTGGAGCCTGGTTGGTAGAGGTTTTTCATGATCAACTGAAGCATTTGTGGAGAGGGTGGTAAGTTCTTCTTAGTCTTAAAACCAAGTGAAATCCATTCGAAATGCATAAGAAGTATAAAGACAGTTAGTGAATGCAAAGAAACAAAGGAGGTAGTAGTCGTGTAGGAGAGAAGACATTGTCTTGAGCTAGTTAGCTACCATCTCTCATGGATGCCATATATAAATCTGCAAACTCAACTGTTTGTGTCGGTTATTTAATATCCGAATATTAAAATAATGAAATACAATAATTTCAGAACTAATCATTTAAAATAAATAAACCAGTTTTTTATATGTCCAAATCATGATATGTAAAACGTTTAAAAGTTAAAAATCGTATAAATCGGTTTGTATGTTGAGAGAACACATACAAAGTACATGTAGTGTTCAAAGACTATAATTTTATAGATGAAATGTTATGGAAAAAGAATACGAAAATATGTTTATACATAAACCATATTCAAACTCTTACACAAAAATATAACAAGTGAAACTATAAGAGTCATAGCTTTTAATAAAACTCATTCGATGATTTTGCTTGATTTTCTCTAGTTAGGTTTTCAAATTGTTGTTTCATCTATAAAACTATACATGAAAAACTGGGTTTTTACGATTTCTATATGATTTGCAATCTATATATTTTAGTGTTCTTAAAAACAACTTATTAAGAATACGGTACTACTTATTATAGAAATATATAACTTAAAATTCAAGTTTACAAGCTACAATAGTCTATGTACAATTCCTTATTACTCCATAAAACTATCTAATAACCAACTAATAAACTTTAAACTTGTCAATTATTTTAGAAATCTGTGCCATCTTACATATA
This sequence comes from Cynara cardunculus var. scolymus, assembly GCF_001531365.2. NCBI lineage: Eukaryota > Viridiplantae > Streptophyta > Magnoliopsida > Asterales > Asteraceae > Cynara > Cynara cardunculus. The sequence continues at coordinate 63,176 of NW_020200973.1, forward strand.
ATTAGTTTTCTTAATTAATCGAAATATTCAAAAATCAAGTATTTTATTCTATTTAATTCAATATCCATATCAAAATTTCTTTCAATTCTTTGATCAGTGTTTTCAAAATCACAGCAAAATCATTAATTGAAATCGAGAGGGTCAATGAATAGAGTGAAACATGAACAATCATTGAGGGTTCGAGTTTATAGGCCTTGGCTTCAATGAAGATGTACTTTGGTGCATCATATTGGTACATTTTTAGTATGTATGCATGTATGTATGGAAAAAATCTTTTTTAGGGTGCTTTTGGTGTCTAGACAAAACGAGAAAGAACAAAACAAAATAAGACATCATAGAACATATGTTCAGCTTTTGATAAGACAAAATTAGAAAAATTAGAACAAGTAAAATGATCAATTTATCTCTGATGAGTTGTTTACATATTCTGATTAATTTATGTAATTTATTTAAATTATAATAAAATAATTATTTTTAATAACAAAATATATTATTAGAAAAGTTTTCGTCAAAACAATTAAATGAAACCAAAATAAAAGGTTTATGTAGTTTCCAATTTTTATATTATTCCTAATCTACATTATTTTTTTATTATTAATATATAATAAATTACATGAATTAATAAGAATATAGAAACCATATAATAATAACATGAGGACTGTAAAATAAAAATTTAGAAAGCAAAAATACAATAAATAAAATTTAAAAAATGAATAATATGTAAAGGGAAAAAATGCACAAAATAGCAATCTACTTTCATAAATTTTTTTATTATAGTATTGTACTTCCAATTTTTTTTATTACAGCAATGTACTTTCAAATTATTTTTTATTAGAACATTGTACTTTGAAAAATTTACCACTTATAGCATTGGGTAACCTTTTGATTTAAATTTACTCATTATACCAAGTTTCCATGCCGATTCATTGTCCACGTAGGTTGTCCGCATGTACTATAGTGATGTGACTTTCCTATTACAATATTATATTTTCAAAATTATTTTATTATAGCATCTACTAGTTCTTATCAAACAATGTACTTTTAATTTTAATATTTAGATATTTTACATGTTATTTAATAAATATGTTAAATGAATTAAAAAATTATAAATTATTCATTAATATACCAATATTAATAAAACTAGTAGAAGACAACTTATCTCGCTAATATGTTAAAAAAATACGTGTTTTTTGAAAAAAAGAAAATAAGAATTGTTTCTTTTTTACCAAAAAAATATTTTTTTTAAAGAATATATTATATTTGTTCAAAAACTTTTACTTGACGTATTAATATATTAAATTAATTAGATTTTTTTGAATTATTTATAAATATAACAATATTAAAAAATTGTAAAACACAATTTATTCCGTTAACATTTTAGAGAGAATTTTAAAAGATATGTATTTTGTTTGAACAACATAAAATAAGAAGTGTTACTTTTTTTACAAACAAAATATATCTCGAAAATAATATAGCGTATTTATTTAAGAAAATGTTTTGCTCTAGAATATTGTTGGTCCCTTGAGGGTCTACAAGATTAGTAAAACATTTTGTAGAAGGGGGGGATAAATACAAACACAATATTTTCGAATTTAAAATATATACTGATAAAGAAAATAAATACATATTTTACAAGATTGTTTGCGGAAAGATAAAGTGATAAAAACTTATCTAAACAATCTTTAGTTACACACTAAATCTTAGCAAATACAAGAAATGAAATGTTGTAGAGAAGATCATTTACTTAAGCTAGAAAATGCTTGAAGTAAGAATTAGGGTTAGAGAGTGAGTTACGCGTACTCTGTATGGAGAAGAAACACTTCTATTTATACTTGGTGCATTAAATGTCCATTTAATGCAATATGGTAGGGTTAGAGTGCGTGTCAAGCCTTAAGAGGAAGGCTTGTCCTTTACTACAATGAATAGTACAAAAAGCACTATTCATAAGCAGACATCCTTACCTAAAGTTGGTGGACAATAGAGTCGACTAGTCGGCTCCTTACCGTACCAACTTTCATAAGGGTATGGGTTTGTCCTTTGTGTGCATAAGGACAAGACAACAACAATCGTGCCAAGAAAGCTTCCTTTGATCGCTGAATGCTGGAATGACCTGAAAGTCTCTTCATCATTCGATGAAGCTTGAGCAGTCTTCACATATATATAGACAAGCTTGTAATCACTGAGTATCGCTTCAAATCACGTACTTGCCAGTCTCTAATCTTCAGTTTCAGTCTTCGATGTTTGCTGAAGGTTCTTTGGTGTGAGTGTTGTCTTCTTGAAGTATCTCTGTTTCTGATAGATTTACAATACAAGTTATTCAGCGATCACTGAACATGCTCAATGAAGATCGCTAGAACTGAAAATACAAAAACATAAATACAATGTATAAGTGAAAATGGATTATCATCAAATCACTGAGAGAGAGGATCAACAATCTCCCCCTATTTAATGATAACAAGACAACATAAAGAAGGTTGTCTTATCAAATAATAGTAAGGAAAAATTACATATAAAGTACATGTCCCTTTTTACTATTTTGAGATCTTTTTCAGTTAGTCAGTCTCAGCTTGAGATTTTCCTTAAGTTATATCTAAGAAAATTTACAAGTACGGAAACTGAAACTGAAAGCTTATTCACTAACTTATAGATTGTCAGTGAATGTGAAAAGTAACACTAGAACTCATAGACTTGTGTCCCTATTACTTTTTTTAGGGATCTTTTTTAGTGAAGTACATGGAATACTCATTTTATTAATCATTGGAAATATTACAAGTATTACAGTACATGTCTAGTGCTTACAGATTRYAAGTACAATCACTGAAAGTAGACATAGTACAAGAAGTTACAAGGAAAAGTGGATTGTTGTTACAAAGAGAAACTATTCTAGAACACTTAGATCTATGTAACCAGGTACATCTTCACCAAGGTTTCTTCGACGTAGGAATTCCCTTCGTATCTTCAGATCTACGACTTTTTCAGGCATGCTATCATCTATCTAGAGCAAGAGGTAAACCCCCATTGGACATAAATATAGCTCTGACATTCCCTGAAATCTGACTTCACCTTCATAGTCAAGGAATATAACTCCTAACTAAGGTTTAAAATGCTCAAAGTTGGGTGTAAAGGGACCCTTATCTGGCAAGTCAAGATTCAACATAGAAATGCCTATATTCTGATGACCCTTCAGAATTTTATCTAAAGAGAACCTTGTTTCATGTTCGTTTCTTAGGAATGGTCCATCATTAGGATCAGAGAGCTTGAGTTTCTTCTTCCCACCTTTCTTCAGAGATGCCTATCAGGGACCTTGACATACCTGGACATCCTTTTAATGAGCTCACTGATGGTGTCCTCGATAAGTGTCTTATGTCTCGACTTGGATCACTGAATGGCTTGTCTGATCTCCATCCATTCATTGTATCCATAACGGCCAAGGTAGGAAGGTTTCTCGGTAACGGCATAAAGATTATCCCGGGTGATGAGCATTGAGACCAACATTCCACCGTCTTTAGAATGTCCACTGATGCTGACGCTGATAATTGGGCGGGGACTGATTCTCTTTTTCAGCTTTGCTTCGCTCCATTGCTTATCCTTTTCCGCCAGCTTCAGGTTCTTCTCATGCTCAGCTTCTGCAATAGAAAAAAGTTTAGCCTGAGCTTGGACAACGTTCACCTTTTTCTTGGACTTTTTCTTGGACTTTTTCTTGGGAAGGACCTTTTCAGCTAGTGTCTTGGCCAGCTTCAAGCTGTCTTTAGTCTGCTTCTTTTGAAGCTTTAGCTCTTCTTCAGCCCTTAATGCCTCAAGTCTTTCAGCTTCAGACAAGAAGTTCAACTCACCAGCACTAGAGGTACGAAGAGGGATTTTTACTCTAGTCTGGTAGAGTGACTCCTTTAGCTGAGACATCTGCTGGTCGGTAGGAGCACAAGAGACAGGTTGATCAGGTACCCACTCCAGTCGACCGCAGGTTGTTGATGGAATATGAAGTTGATAGTTTGAAGTAATCACTACATGAGAGGTAGAGTCTTCAAACAAAGGTTGTTGAGCGATATTGAACAATACCTTCAAGTTTCCTTCTTTAGCAACCGTCTTGCCTTTCGACTTGGGGTCTTCCCTGATGGAGTAGATTCACCTTGCCTTTGCTCCCCCTGGGATGCAAAGTCCCTGAGAGCAACTTCCTTAGTGACGGTTGATGGCTTCTGGTACTTGATGGTAAAGTCATCTTCATCATCATCGTCGTCGTCGCCATCTAGATTACTTTCGGGTTCTAGAATGGTAGGTTCATCATCTTCATCATCATCACCAGCAGCAGTGATGGAAGGGGCATCATCTCTAGGGATGTCATCAACAACCTTAGCTCGAGCAGCTTTGGTGGTCGTGATTACAGGAGCAGCAACCGCTTCAGCTCTAGGAGCCTCGGCTTCAACTGCAACTGAAGCTGATATTGGACCAACATCCTGAGAAAGAGCAGGAGCAGCATCGGATGATTCACCAGCGTTGGACCTCATTTCCCCCTCTCTGGCTAAGACTTGAGATAATTGGCCAGAGAGTTCGTCCAAGCGTTGACGCTGGAGAACCATTATCTCCTCTAGCCTTTGCAAAGCGCTGGCTAGAGTAGTCGTTTCCTCATGCGTCTCATGGATCTGGGCGCGGTCACTGGTAGAGAAAGAAGGTGGGATCACTGGAGCTGGTTGACGGACAGCATCCAGGATTTGTTGAAGAAGGCCAGTCTGCTGATCAGCGATAGCCTGAGTATCGTCAGCCCTGCTATGAAGAACAGCAATGGCATCGGTGTTGGCTTGAACAGCTTCTTGGAGAGTCTGGAGATGACTCTGAACTTCTTGAACGTCCGCCTGGATGGCAAGGAAGTTCGCATCAAGATCACCCTAGCGGGGCATTTCTTGGTGGACTTCGTTGATCCTGCAGAGGACGGTATCAACGGATGGATGAAGAAGTTTGATTTCTGACGCCATATTATAGTCATCATCGATCTCTTCATATTCTCCATCATCTTTCTCTCTTTCTTCCTCTTCTACTTACTAAGCATCAGACTAATGCATCGAAGAAGGACCTGCAAAAGAAGAAGTGTGAGCTGAGGGCTCAAGGTCAGAACAAAAGAAAGGGTAGGAGGATGGAATACCTGAGGGGCCATCAGTGACATCAAAAGGATTGTCACTRGCGTGAGCAAAGATGTCCTTGAGAGGATGGACATCTGTATGCTGAGGAGCATCGAGAGGAGCAACCTCAGGTCCAGTGGTGTGCGTCTCATTATAAGGAAGGACGGTTGCTGATACATCATCGACATGTGTAAAGACCAAAGAAGGAGGAGAAGAGAAAATGGTCGAGAAGAGACGTGGGTGTTCAGCGGTGGCGGCGTTGATATTCAAATCTTCAGTGATTTGGGTCACTGAGGTGGTTAGGGTAGGTACCACTGATATGACAGTGATGGGAGAGATCACTGAAGAGCTGAGAGGGTGAGCAGAAGACGCCTCGGGGATAAGGCTAGTTTCAATAACTGAAGCCTTTTGAGAGGCTCCAGCTAGAGATGTGGTTGTCCCCTTTTTGGACTTTTTGGCTCTCTGAGGAGAACCAAGAGTTGGTTGAGAGGGTCGTTTTGAAGGGGTTTTGGTGGCTTGGCTGGACGCGGGGGGTTGACCCTTATCGTAGCCACCAGAGGAGAAGAGGTAGTGATGGACACAATAGAAGTTAGTGCCACATCACTGTCCCTCAGCTTATGATCCAGAATTCTAGATCCAAGCTTGAAAACCTGAAGGTTTCCTTCTTTGGGGTAAAGATCTTGGCAAACACCATTGAAATAAACTTGGTCTAAGGCACCACCTTTTCTCGCTGTCACTTGTTCAGCTTGGGCACCAGGTCATCGAAAATGACCGCAACATCATTTATAATACGACCCTGAATCGCAGATACGCCTATGGTTAAGGTGATCCTAGAGGCCTGGTCCTGACCTCCAGTTTTTCCACCCATGCACTGGATGTAATGTAACAATAGGTATTGCCAGATGGCTGACATCCTGTTTTTCTCAATCTTAGTTAAGGACTTCAGAGGGGTTTTGGAGTACTTCTTCATTGGCCATTGGTAGCCAATGGCGTCGAGAAGCTCAATGATCTCGGCGGTAGATGGTTTGCTGTCAAAGGGGCCTTTGGGAAGATGGAGAGCCGACCGGAGTGTGGAAACACCAAAGTTCACTTCCATGCGATTGAAAGTGAAGTTGATCTACTCCGCCTGGCGTCCAGGCTTAACTTCGACTTTGACAACTTCAGCTGTGAGCCAGAACTGCTGAAGGAGTTCTTTCACCATGATGGGCTCATGGTTGAGTGCGTAGCCCAAGGACGACTGTTTGAGGAAGTCAGCCGCTTCTTGGTAATACGCCTTGGAGGATGGTATCTCTAACAAGGCAATGTGGTTGTTGGCCATGATAGAAATCTCGTCAATGGAGAAGTTGACGTTCTTGGCTGCCATCTGTTTGTATCAATAAGAAGTAGAGCAAACAGATTGTTAGAAATAAAACAAGAGTTTTTGGAAACAAGTATAGAAAAAGTTTTTGAACCGGTAAAAACTTCTTTTGGAAAACCTTAAAGAATTAGGGTTTATCAAGCGGAATGTGTATAAAGAAACAAGATTATAACCAAGTAGGAGTTGATTGAATAATCTTTTTTGTTTAATGTATTAAGAGAACAAAGTTCTTAAAACAGATTAAACATATTTCTTAAAACAGAAATAAGAAGAAGATATTGACCTTAGATGCATGAGAGAAGAGGTCGAAAGAGCTTAGAAGTTTTTGAGCATTCTTGCTTTGGGAGAATTCTTGCAGAGTTTCATCTAAGAATTTTGTAAGCGTAAAAAGAAAAGTGGAGAAAAAGTCTCATATTTATAGGTAGGAGGAGAGAAAAAGAATATGAGAGAGAAAAAGACGATGGTTCGGGAAAGTGGTCATGATGAAAAATATACCACGTTCTCAAAGCATCGGGCATAGTAAATAGAAAATGTCATCATAAAGACGGTTCATTAACTATTTTCTTTTAAAAACAAATAGTTTTTAAGAAAACGAAGAGTCATAAAGCGTTTAATAGAACACTGATAAGACCGTTTAAAACATTTTATCACTGCAAAGAAAGATTCAGTGAGGGTTTTAAGACATTAGATTCAGTGATATAAGAGTCACTGAAACTGGCAATTAAAAAAATGTTTTAATCACTGATAAGAAGAGATTCAGTGATCGTTTTGAATTTTAAGAGAAGTATAAAGATATACTTAGAGATGTGGTTATTGACAAAAACATCACTGAGACCACCTTTTAAAACAATTTTCACTGAAGAAGAAAAAGCTTCAGTGAAGGTTTTAAGTTTTAGAAGAGAGAAGAGTAATAATACCTAAGAGAGAATAGATATATTTATTCAAAAGTTCAGTGTTAGAGATAGAGTACTGAATCATTTCACTTACTGAGTGATGTTTAATTACTGAAGATTAATCTTTAGTGTTCAACATACCCAATTCGCTGATCAAGATATTAAATCTTGTCTCATCAAGAGGCTTGGTGAAAAGGTCAGTGAGTTGATACTCAGTTGGAACTACTCAGTTGGAACGAAGTGAAGTTCAATGTCACCATTCATAACATGATCTCTGATAAAATGATATCGGATCTCTATATGTTGGGTCTTGGAGTGTAGTACTGGGTTGTTTGCAAAAGCAATAGCACTAGTCCAGCAGCTGATTTTTCATCCAAAGAATTTGGGCACAGCAGCTACCAGCGGCTACATATTCAGCTTCAGCTGTTGATGTGGACACTGAATTTTGCTTTTTAGTTGTCCAGCTCACCAACTTTCCACCTAGAAGCTGACAGCCTCCAGTGGTGCTTTTCCTATCAATTTTGCAACCTGCAAAATCACTATCTGAATAACCAATAAGGTCAAAACCTGAACCTTTAGGGTACCAAAGCCCCATATTAGGCGTTCCCTTAAGATATCTGATTATGCGTTTGACAGCAATCAGATGGGATTCCTTAGGTTCAGCTTGATATCTTGCACATAAGCAAGTGGAGTACATGATATCGGGTCGGCTAGCTGTGAGATACAGCAGGGAGCCGATCATTCCTCTGTAAAAAGTAACAATTACAGGCTTTCCATTTGGATCCTTGTTGAGAGTGAGTGGAAGAGCCATTAGAGTCTTCATAGATGAACTATTGGATAGATCAAAGTTTTTCAACATGTCTCGAGCATACTTACTTTGGTTGATAAAAATACCTTTATATGTTTGTTTGATCTGGAGACCTAAAAAGAATGTTAGTTCTCCCATCATGCTCATCTGATATTCTTTCTTCATGCGTTCAGCGAAACGAAAACAYAAAGAGGGATAAGTGGAACCAAAAATAATATCATCGACATAAATTTGGACGAGAATGATGTGACCTTTAACTTTCTTAAGAAATAAGGTCTGGTCAATCTTTCCACAAGAGAATTTCTCAGAGATGAGAAAAGAAGAAAGGGTATCATACCACGTACGAGGAGCCTGCTTTAAACCAAAAAGAGCTTTATCCAACCTATAGACGTGGTTTAGATACTTAGGGTCAAGAAACCCTGGAGGTTGTTCAACATAAACTTCCTCTTGAAGTTTTCCATTAAGGAAAACGCTCTTTACATCCATCTGAAAGACCTTGAGGTCTTTACGGGCAGCAAAAGCTAGAAAGAGTCAAATTGCTTCGAGTCTAGCCACTGGTGCAAAGGTTTCGTCATAGTCGATTCCTTTTTCTTGTCTATAACCCTGAGCAAAAAGCCGAGCCTTGTTGCAGGTTACCACACAATCTTCATCCAACTTGTTGCGATAGACCCATTTAGTGCCTATCACTGATTTGTCAGATGGACGTGGGACAAGGTAYCAGACTTTGTTCCTATCAAACTCAATGAGCTCTTCTTACACTGTAAGAACCCAACTAGGGTCAGAGATAGCATCACTGATTTTCTTGGGTTCAACTAAAGAAAGGAAGTTGACGAAGAGACAAATATTACCTAGACCACGGCGTGTCTTGATACCTGCATCTGGATCACCAAGAATTTGATGAATTGGATGGGTTTTAGTCCATCGTTGAGTCGGTAAAGGAGCTTCATCTGAATAAGCAAGTTCAAGAATAGAAGATGAGGTTTAAGCAGCAGTATCTTCAGCAATAGGGACTATTGCCAAAGAAGCCTCAGATTCAGCGACTGAAACGGGTTCAGAAACTGAAGGCATTTAATTCATTAATGGATCAGTGTTTGAAGTAGAAGGAGGAACACAGTTAAATGGGCACTACAGCGATCTCTGAAGAAGATGTGATGGAGTGACTAGTTGTAACTGGAATGATGAGTGGATCATCTTCAGCTTCGGGAGATTCAGTGTTGAGAGGAGCACTGTAAGAAGCTTTAGGTTGTCCATAGTGAGGGAACATCCACTTTTCTAATTCATCCTCATCATTTAAGATGGGTTTTGAATTAGCTGACTTAGATTCGTCAAAAGTGACATGAATAGATTCCTCTATTGTCTGTCTTTGTTTGTTGAATACTCTGAAGGCTTTGGATACAAAAGAATATCCAAGAAAGATTCCTTCATCAGCTTTGGGATCAAACTTTCCAAGTTGGTCGCGGTTGTTGAGAATGTAACAAGTACAACCAAATATGTGAAGAAAGCTTATGGAAGGMTTTCGTCCATGGAAGAGTTCATAGGTTGTCTTCTTGAATCTTTTTACGATCAGCGATCGATTTTGAGTGAAACAAGCGGTGTTGACAGCTGTAGCCCAGAATTGAGTAGGGAGATGGGATTCGCTAAGCATTGATCGAGCAGCCTCAATTATTGTTCGATTTCGTCTTTCAACGACCCCATTCTGTTGAGGAGTTCTCACTGAAGAAAAGCTGTGAGAGATTCCCTTGTCCTCAAAGAAGTTATCCATAGTACTATTTTTGAATTCAGTGCCGTGGCCACTTCTGATAGATCATACTTTAACGTTGTTTAGTACTTCTATCTTTTTGATGAACGAAATGATTTCTTCAGGTGCTTCATCTTTGGATCTGAGAAAGAATACCCAAGTGAACCTGGCATACTCATCAACAATGACAAGTGTGAACTTCTTTCCAACTAGGGATTGCACGTTGACTGGACCAAAGAGATCCAGATGCAATAGTTGAAGAGGGGCAGTCACTGAAGAGATTTGTTTCAACTCGAAGCTAGCTCTTGTGTGTTTTCCTTTTTCACATGCTGAGCAAAGAGATTCCTTTGCAAAAGAGTGTTGAGGAAGACCAGTGACAAGATCATTTCTTAACAGCTCACTGAGTGTCTTGAAGTTGAGATGAGATAGCTGTTTATGCCATAACCAGTTAATATCTGATGAGGCTTTGGAGAAGAAGCAGCTATTCTCGGTGAGAGAAGAATTCATATTGATGATGTATACATTCTCTAGGTAAGAACCGGTTAAATCAACCTTATCATCTTTATCAAGAACATGACATGAATTCTTTGAGAATTTAACTGTATAATCTTTATCACATAGTTGACTAATGCTAAGAAGATTGTGCTTCAGTCCTTCAACATATGCAACGCGTTTGAAAGTTGTTGCACCATTGGTTAATATACCAAAACCTTTGGTATATCATTTTCCATTTCCATCGAAGGTTACTGAAGGTCCTCTTTCTTCCTTGAAATGAGTTAGAAGGGATTTATCTCCAGTCATATGTCTTGAACATCCGCTCTCAAGATACCATATGCCTTTGACATCATGTACAAGGAAACCAAATAAGAATGCTATTGGTACCCAGCTATTGGGGTCCAAACTTTGTTAGAGGCTTCATCATTTGATGCTGAAGAACCAACAACAGAAGATGGCATCACCGAACCTGAAGAAGCTTCAGTGGTAGGAACTATGCTGAAGATTTTTCAGCAGGAGTTGTCTTCGTTGAGCCTGAAGAAGAGGCTACAACGGTTTTCTTCACCTTGGTTGCTAGTGCAGCCTTTGTGGATGATTTCACCTTGGTTGATTTCTCAGCCTTGGTGGCAGAAGGATACTTGCTGGCAATATGTGTTTTCTCACCACAGTGTTTACACTTCCTAAAGCTGAGAGTAGCTTTAGGCCAAGAAGTATCAGACTAGAAACAGGACCAGCTCCAAGGATTCCCTTCTCATTGGTTCTAGGAGGATCATTTGAGAAATTGGATTCCTTAGGTGAAAAGTTCACCTTGAGCTGTGACTTGGATTTCTGATGGGATTCAGATTTCCTAGTCCCTGAAGAGGAAGAAGGTTTACAAGCTAAAGGAATACACCAAGATCTATTAGACTTGTTAGACTTTTTGGGAAAGGATGTCGTGACAACAGATTTACTTTTGTCTTTGCATCCAGAACTCAAAGGAGTTCCTTCAAGATGACTCTCAGTAAAAGAAGAAGACTGAGAGGAAGAAATGTTAGGAATAGAAGAGATGAAGGTACCAAACTTGAGCATGGACCTACCTTTAACACATTCTTCCTGATCGTAGGAGAATCCTAGACCAGTCGTTATGTTGGCGGGGATCGGAGCATTAATGATCTCAGAGGCCTTGATGGAAGCTTAGCACCACCCTTCAATGGTAGCTTTCTCGGCCTTGAGTTCAGCGATTGTTCGCTCACGCTCAGCGTTAGCCTTCTCACGTTCAACAGTGATGGCTTGGTTTACAATAACTTGATCTTTAAGATTTTCCTCGACAGAGGTCAGTTCTTTGATCTTAGAATGGCAAATCTTCAATTGCTCTTGAAGATCAACGTTAAGCATTTCTGCTTTCGATTTGCCATTGAGGGCATTGTAAAGGTCAACCGTCAGCGTATCTAGTACAGAAAGACTAGAAGAAGAAGAGGGTTCATTCAGGAAACATACCTGAGTATAAGAAGAAGATGGCTTAGAGGAAGTAGATGCTTTTGAAGATCCTTCATCTGTATATATATGGCCATCAAGCAGACATAGACTTTATCCTCTTCCTCCGAGGATGATTCATCAAATGACTCAGCCCAGTCATACTCTTCAGTAATAAGGCCTTTAGCCTTTCGCTGGTTGTTCTTCATCTTCTCGTACTTCTCCTTCAGTTTTGAGTATTTATCATCTTTGGTCCTGAAGGAGGAAGGAGCTTTAGAAGATGGCGTCGTAGTCTTCTTTGATCTGCATTCACCTGCAAAGTGTCTGGGCCGGTGACAGTTGTAGCAGACAGCTGAAGCTTTGTCTATCTTTCAGACTTTGGCTTTTCCCTAAGGGACAGCTGAGGAGATCTGCGGAAGTTGCTCTTACTAGCGAACCTCCTAAATGACTTAGTCAGGAGTGCCAGGGACTCATCAAAATCTGTTAAATCAGCTTCTGGAATGTCCTCAGAGATAGAAGAATCTATCGCCGTGATAACAACGGGAGAAAGAGAAGAAACAAAAGGGGTAGAAGAAGTTTCAACTGAAGAAGCCTCAGAGATCAAAGCCAAATGAGATCTTTTAATTTCCCTGGTCTCTTTTACAAGATTCCTATTCAGTTGACGAGATTGCTCATGGTTAAGCAGAATCCAGTATAAAGTAGAAAGAGAAAGAATGGACATGTAATTTGACATCTTGAGACACATGGAAAAGGTGTCCCAAGACTCAGGAAGACATTCTAGAAACTTGGTTAAAGTTTCAGAATTAGAATATTCCCTGCCGACAGCCCTAGGATCAATAAGAATGCAGTTAAAAATCGTTAATGTACTTCAGACAGCATCTCAGACTTTCCATAGAGAAAGCTTTCATAGTGTCTTACTAGATTGATCTTTCTGGTCTCTTGAACCTGAGTGGTTCTTTCATATTGGACACAAAGTGTGTCCCACATGGATTTAGAAGTTTTGAGTTTCATCACTGAGTGATAAATCTCATTAGGAAGAGATATAGCAATTATAGACCGAGCACGCGTGTCTATAGCTATTTTCTTTTTGTCTTCATCACTTCATTGATGTGGGAGCTTTGGAATCTTCCGTTCAATAATCTCAGCAGTCGTAGCTGTTGTTGGAACAACCAGAGCAATAACAAATGGAATATATGGTCCATTTTCTATATAATATGGAATTTCAGGATCCACACCTTCCAGAAAGAGGGACATCCGGTTCTTCCAGAGACTAAAATTGTCACGGACAAACCGGGAAAGTTTGGCAAGAGAGTCATTATCTTGTGTGTGTGTGTTTGTAATTTTTAAAGCATTTGTAAGCGGTAAAGTTATCTATGAAAGGAGATAAACTAATACTGAAAAACATCTAAATAGAAATAGAGAGAGAGAGAGAGAGAACACTGCTCTGATACCGCTTGTTTGTCCCTTGAGGGTCTACAAGATTAGTAAAACAGTTTGTAAAGGGGGGGGGGGGAAGAATACAAATACAATTTTTCCAATATAAAATATATATTGATAAAGAAGATCAATCATATTTTACAAGATTGTTTGCGGAAAGATAAGGAGATAAAAACCTATCTAAACAATCTTTAGTTACACACTAAATCTTAGCAAATACAAAAAATGAAATGTTGTAGAAAAGATCATTTACTTAAGCTAGAAAATGCTTGAAGTAAGAATTAGGGTTAGAGAGTGAGTTGCATGCACTCTGCATGGAGAAGAAACATTTCTATTTATACCCAATACATTAAATGTCCATTTCATGCAATATGGTAGGGTTAGAGTGCGTGTCAAGCCTTAAGAGGAAGGCTTGTCATTTGCTACAATGAATAGTACAAAAAGTACTATTCATGAGCAGACATCCTTACCTAAAGTTGGTGGACAATCGGCTCCATACCGTACCAACTTTCATAAGGGTATGGGTTTGTCCTTTATGTGCATAAGGACAAGACAACAACAATCGTGCCAAGCAAACTTCCTTTGATCGCTAAATGCTGGAATGACCTGAAAGTTTTTTCATCATTCGCTGAAGCTTGAGTAGTCTTCACACATATATAGACAGGCTTGTAATCACTGAGTACCGCTTCAGATCACGTACTTGTCAGTCTCTAATCTTCAATTTCAGTCTTCGACGTTTGCTGAAGGTTCTTTGGTGTGAGTGTTGTCTTCTTGAAGTATCTCTGTTTCTGATAGATTTACAATACAAGTTCTTCAGCGATCATTAAACATGCTCAGTGAAAAACGTTGGAATTGAAAAGATAGAAACATAAATACAACGTATAAGTGAAAATGGATTATCATCAAATCACTGATAGAGAGGATCAACAAATATTTAATTTGCATGCAACTTAATAAGAAAATTTCAAAAAAAATAAATGTTTTTTAAATCATAATAATGAAAAATGAAAATCACTCATAATAATTTTAAATAGGTTCTTATTTTTATTTTAATTAAGTCATAAAAATGATGTGTCATCTGCATCACCTCATTAATGTCACACAAGCAAAAATGGTCAAGGGGTTAACCGGTTTAAAATGTAACATGTTACCCATTGCTATAATTGGTAGATTTTTTAAAGTGTGATGCCATAATAAAAAATAATTTGAAAGTACATTATTGTAATAAAGAAAAACAAAAGTAGAATGCTATAATAAGAAAATTTATGAAAGTAGATTGATATTTCATGCATTTAACCCTATGTAAAAAGGTGACTTATTTGATGTTTTATAAGAGACTTAAGTTTTATTTTGAGTCTATATAGGTAAAATATAAGTCTATTTCACCTTGTTCCACCTTTCCATGGGGTAAGGGTAGAACAGGCATGTTCCATTTTGTCCCTGTATGTTCCACATAAAAGTTTTGCCAAATGTAGAATAGATATCTCAGTTCAGTTCTGTTATATCATGTCCAGTATGTCAAACGCACCCTTATGGTTGGGAGGATTGTAACATTCGGAAAATTTTAAGTAACTTAAAATTTCAATGTTTTATGTTTACCTTTATTTTACTTTTAGGATAGTTAAAATTAAGTATTTTGATGTTTGGTGGTGGTTGGGTACGAGTTTAATCAAGAATGAACCAAGTAACAAAAAAATCTGCAATTTGCAGGCGTAAAGAAAACGTTTGTTGGCATGAGGTTGGGCAGAAAATTGGAGCTGGAGGGGATTGTCCTCTAAATCCAACTTTCTTCCATTTCTTTCTCATTTCTTACTTCGAAACCCTTTTCTCTCCTCATTCATTTTGTCCGGGAAGCACTTTTTTAGCATTTATCCATTTCTCCAAGCATTAAAATATTCCAAACATCAAGATCTCAAGTTTAGATCAAAGATCCAAGTTCATCTTCATCAACAATCTTCTCATCATTGTTGACCTAGTTTTTGGGTTTTCCTTAAAAATGATTTGTAAGTTCATCCTAACCTTCTAAACCTTTATTCTTGTTAAAACCTTTCATTTTAACCTCCTAAAACATCCCATTTTGATGTATCTTTCATATTTTGAAGTTTTGATCAATTTTAGGTCTTTTGGGTGATTTGAGGATTAATTAAAATTTGTTATTGATCTGATTTTGAGGTTAATTTTAATACATTTCTAGGCTTGATTGATACTCAAATAAAGTTCCTAGAGGTGGGTGTTTGTGGATCTAAAACCTTCACTATATGGAAGCTAGAGATGTATTTGGAACCTTGTTTTAACTTTACCTAGCAAGATGAGTTGAAGTTGTTTTGTGAAAACTTTGTACATGCCAAAAATGTCTATTATGAGCTTTAAGTGTTCTTAAGATTTACCAAAGGTGTTGTTATTTCGTAGAATTGTATTCTTGAATCTTTAGATTTTATAAAATCTTGAGAAAATATTACATTTGTGGGTTATACCAAGTCATAACATTTGTGATTTTTATGATATATTATGTATGAGTGGATTATTTGATGTTAATGTATTATAAATGTGTTGATTTATTGGGTCATTAGAAATTACGTATGATTTAAGTTTGTTGGACTTTATGGTATTTTGAGTCGAAATAGGGATTAAACTCCTTAATTGCATTTTTAAAGTTTATAATGAACCATCTTGGATTAATCCAACAAGAGAAAAATATTAAAGGGTTGATTTTGATATATACCCGTTTTGGGATTTTTGTCAGACTTTTGAGTCTGTGTGTAGGTTTTCAAACCTCTTGAGGTATAAGTGACTCAAATACTTAATATTCATACTTTGATAGGTTATATTAACTTTTATTGAATATCTAATTTCATTGTTGAGTTTTTGGCTCGATTTTGACTCAGATGAGTGTTGGGGACAGTTGTCCGGTTTAATTTGCTGTAAGTAGAGCTTTGGGCATTATATGCAATCATGTCATATTAATTTGATAAATTACATATTTTTGAGTGCTTTCGTCATTCATTTGAAGTTATGTAGTCTAGATTATAATGCATTGGGTCCATATACATTTGTACCAGCCGTGTTTTTTTTGCCAAACAAAGAGTTTTTATGTTCTCTCCTTGAAGTCATAAGGTTTAGTCAAGTGAGGAGTTTTGTTGTTCTCAACTTAAGCTATTTGGTTGCGATAAGAGAGGAGTTTTGATGTTCTCTTTTTCATATCTTTGGTTAGGGACAAAGGAGAAGTTTTGATGTTCTCACTTTAGAACCTTTGGTTTAGGAAAATAAGGAGTTCTGATGTTTTCATCTTGTAACTTGGGGAATGACTAAGTAAGGAGTTTTGATGTTCTTATCTTAGCCAAAAATAGAGTAATTACCAAGGTGTGCATACTAGGGGTGATTTACTCATCAACATCTCAATGTGGTTTACTTAGTATTCCGCCACATGATGGAAATGGGTCTCTTCCGTCACTAAAAGGTGTTAGTTTTGGATAGTGTATTATTCATGTTATCGATGTTATTTTGGGAACACAGTCCATTTAAACTTTTTTTATTAACCTGGATATCCAACCTGCTATGCGAGATGACTAATCCTAGGTCGACCACCTGCTTTGTAGATATCTCGGAGTCACCGCATCTGAACATTCGTGACCACAAGGGGATTTTTATTCCTCATTGGATTTGAACCTGGGATCTCCTGTTACTTTTGACATTTGGAGCCAAGCTCAAACCAATCAGGCACCACCCTTGTGGTTAAAACATTATTAAATCAAAACCATTTAAACTTTATGGTCTTGATATCTTGGAACTTATCCATGTTTTGTTGTTTTAGGCATCAAACTTTATTCATGTTCTTTGGATGTCTTAGATAATAGAGACTTATCCATGTTTTCAGTATTTGAATCCTAAATCTTATTCAAACTTTAGCTGAGTATTGGGTTATGACATTATGTTAAAATGGGTGCTTTGTTACCCAATCTTCATCATGTAAATGATGACTTTGTGAAAGATGTCACATTTATGCTAAATACATTTAATTTTGGGGATTGTGGTTTAAATAACATATTTTTTGGTCTTCTATTTTATACTAATAATGAAAATTGCTTGAACTCACTAGGTGTTAAGCCTAACCGTTTTTTTGCATGTGTATCAAGACCGCGCTTGGGTTTCATATAAGTGAAACTGTCTTGAATTGAGTGCTAGTTAGAGGCACGAGAAGGATCTAGTTGATCGGTGAAGTCTTCCGTACTTTGGAGATAGCATCGACTAATGGGTTTTTGTAACAACTGCCTTTAAATATAGTCTTGTGTAGGGTTTTGGAATATCATATTCTGATGTTAAAATTTATATTGCCATTGTAGGTTATCAACCACTGACTTTAGAAAGGCTTTTAATTCCTTATTTGATGTTTTAGAAAACTTTTAAATTAGTCATTCTTTTCCAAATTTTGGGGTGCTACAAGTTGGTACAGATCATAAGTTTGAGAGATTTAGGTGTTGATTTAGAATGCTTAGACTCAAACTAGCATTTTTCTAAGTGATTGAAATTGTGAACGTACGATTAGACACTTTAAGATAAGATAATTTGAGGTCAATAAAATCACTAGAATCGAGAATCAAGATGAGGGTAGAAATAATTCTCATATATGGTACGTTCATGGTTGCATTTGGTTAGTGTCACTATGAATTTACAGTTACATAGGGGTTCTTGAATTACATTCTCTATGATGATTAATGGGTAGTGAGTGAATTCTCAGTGAATAATCGTTAGAAAATTGATGTTTATAGCTTTGTCACTTTGAGTGACAGTTAAGTATGGTGATTACATTAAGTTGATGTTGGGTTTGAGTTTTTGAGCTTTAGTGTTGTATTCAATCTTGTATTTTTCTCGTTTATAATTTTGTAATTGTGTTTTGTTTAGACTTATAAATAGGTTTTTTCTTGTTAATTTTAGTAGAGGATGCTTAATCAAGATTAGTGATTGAAATTAGAGAGCTTTGAAGATAATATACAATAATTGACTTTTTGACTTTCTCTCTCAAGATTCATATTCTTGATTTGCCATTTGTATGTTCTTGAAGTATCATGATTGATTGAACAATATGGGAATCACAATTGGTATCAGAGCAGGATTGCTGAAGACTTTGATTAAAGATTCATCAAACTTTAAGAATTTGTATGTTTTTCTACATAATTTCTAGAAATTATAGCAAATTCATCAGACTGTTCTTGAATGTTCATAGAGTGTTCTTGAGCATTTATCGAAATATTCATCTCAAATCTCTTAAATTTTGATGGTTGATTGTTAAAATTTTGAGAATGTGAATTATTGTTGTTCATATATTTTCTTGATTTGATCATTATTTTGAGTGATTTGAAGGGTTTTTGTGTATTTTTCGAAAACTTTTATTCTTACAAAACTCATAAATCTTGAGTTTTTTTATCCATTTTTTGGTGAATATTTGGTGAAAATCATGTTTTTCTTCAAAATTCTTTAAAGATATCCGATTGTAGGTGTTACCGTATTTGATTATCTGGATTCTGTTTGTCTTTGTGAATATAAGGTCTTTTGTGTCCGTATTTGAATTTGTCCGGACAAAACCTTGTCCGGAGACTATCTGATTTGTGATTTCGTTCCAAGTGTTTTGTCAATCCGTTCATAACCTTGTCCGTATTCAGTCTTGTCCGTTGATAACCTTGTCTATATTCAGTCTTGTCTGATCAAAGTCTTGACCGTATTCATTTGATTGATCATTAGTGATTTATTTGCTAAGTCCTTGTCCGGATTGTTTCTCAGGATAGCTTTCTTTGATATTTGATCTCTGTTGATTTTGATTCTATCCGGTCATCACATTGATCGTACTCAACCTATATCGGTTACCACTTTGACCGATTTGTTTTGTTTGAATTTTGTAGTTGAAAAAGGTTGTCCGTATTACTTTTCCGGTCACCTAAGTTTTGATCAAGTGTTTGTCCGGATTGTTTCTCCGGACAGTGTTGAATATTCATTTACTTCAACATTTCTTTTGTTTTAGAGTTCAAATTTTTTATTGTTGTTAATTGTCCGGATTTGAATATAGTGTCAAGTTTGTGAATATTTGTTAATAAAAGTTTTGAATTGCACAGATCTTTGTTGTTTAATCAATCATTCTTGAATTTTAAATGACATCATTTGTTGAGAAAGAAAATAAGTTTTTGAAAGAGAAAATTTCTAAGTTGGAGAAAAGTCTGAAAACAAAAAAAGAAAAGTATGTAAAAGTGTTTTATGAGAGTCATGCAAATTTAGATTGGGCTAAAAGTTTATCAAAAGAGTATGACATGATTGTTGAAGAGAAGAAGCTCTTAAGAGAAAAAATAGATGAGTTTATTCATAAGGGTTTTTCTTCTGATATGCAGGAACGGAATGTAAAGCAAATTCAAAAGAATGAGGAGCTTACAGAGAAATTTCATAAAGCTGAGAATGAATTGCTTGTTGAATAGAAATTACTGGAAAAGGAGATGGATAAGCTGAAAGAGGCTGAGAAAAGACTTGATGCTGAAAATAAATCATTTGAAAGAAAAATAAAAAGCTTTAGAGTTAAATGCCACAATGCTTTCAAAGCAAATCTCATATTTCGGAAATATTATCATCTTGGAAATAGCCAAGTTTGATATTGAGAAGAAAGAGTATGAGGAAAAATGTCAAAAGAAACATTTGGAAATGTTTGATAGCATTGCTGAAAAGCAGAAAACTTTAAATGAAGAGAGAAAAGTTTTTGCTTTAGAGAATAAGAATACTGGGAAAAGGAATGCAACAACTGCTAAGGAGCTAACAGAGAAAAAGAAATGGCTTGACATTACTTCAGATAATGATAAGGGAAGTTCAGAAGAAGAAGAAAGAAAAGAGTTTGAGAAAGAAAGAAAAGTTTTTGAGAAAATGAGAAGAGAGTTGGAAGGTAAGTTTACTGAAACTTTAATGAAATTGTCTGATTTAAAGACAAAACTTGTAGCTGAAATGAATATGAGATCTGAACTTAAAAAGAAATATGATTTAGTTGTTGATGAGAGAGACCAGTTTTTTCTAAATCAAGTGCTGAAAGCTCAACTAGATCTCAATCTAAGTATAAAACTTGCTTTTATGACTGTTCCAGTGTTAAATTCAATAGTTATTCAAGTAGTTCTAAATCAAATGTGTCTAAGAAAAAGTCTCGTATTTCAAATCAGTTTTACAAAGGGTATGTCATTGAATCTAACAATAATTTTTCAAAAGTGAAACAAGTTTGAATGAATAAAGCTGATTATGTTGTTTCTCATAAATTTTTTAAAAATAAGAAATCATTTGTGACTAATACCGTTCTTCCATGCACTGTGAAGTCTATTAATCAATTGATCAGTCTTAGCAAGAGAAGAATTCAGTGCTCAACTTGCGGAACAAATGATTTCGTCAACAAGAAGAAAATTAACAAATTTTATGGGAACAACTGGTATGAGAATAGTTGGAATAGATATAACAGGTATGAAAATGACTGGTATGGTTCTTATTGCATATCTGATTTACATGTTAAGAGAGCTAAAAAGAATTTATCTGATAGAAACAGATGGTTTGGCAATTATAACATCCCTAAAGCCAATACTAACAAAGTAGGACCCATGTTTGTCTGGGTAACAAAATCTACTTAATCTGTTTTGTAGGTGTGTCATATGTCGTGTTGATACGAAATATCATTTATATGATACACTAATTCAAGGGGAGTCTATAATTTGTCTGAATATACCTTTTGAACACCCAGTTCAGGACCTGCTCTTCAATTCTAAGCTGAAATATTTTTCAAACTCTGAGCTAACTTAGAAAGTATTAATAATGTTTTATTTGATTGAAGATGAAATCTATTTTCTAGGGGGAGTTTTGAAAATGTTTTTGGAATCTGAGTTGATTTAAAATGAGTATCATTTCTGATTAGGTATTTCTTTGAGATTTTACTTGTGTAATTTCTCTTCATGCATATTTCCAATACCTATTTCAGCTATTCTTCAAATTGTTATTATCACGTCTGTTAAATGAAAATCATTTTCGGTGATAATACACTCGTTTGTATTCAAAGTTGTTTTACGAACATATCTCCAACATAATTCTTTGATTGATTCATAATTCATCATTCTTTGTTTGTGTGAATATGTAAACTTGTTCTTACGGATCTTCATTCATTTCTCCAAACTATTTGTCAATAATTTGTTTTGTACATCACTCCAGTTTGATTGTTCTTGTACTTAATTGTTACATTTTTCCTGATCAATTTTCATTTGATCATTTGTGCATCATTGCAATAATTTTTTGATCAACCATTTGTGATCAAATGAGCTTACATTGTTATTTTAGGAGGGACTGAGAGCTTCACTGAAATATCTCTATGGACTGTCAGAACCGACAGCCCTACCCAAGAGAACATCCATATCTGAATGAGCTTAAATGCAAAATGGGTTTGTGTGCAGAGCTTAAAATAAAAATGAGAGGGTAGTTATTGTGAGATAAAAGAATTGATAAGAGTTGTGTCAAGATTAAAAGAATCTTGTTTTTATCCTCTATAATCCGGGCAAGCTACAAAAGCTATTAGTTCTCAATTCTTCGGAGACTAATATTGAAAAAGGCAAAGCCCAGGCCTTCTTGTCACAACCCCACTAGCTACTCATTTATCTCTTAAAAGATAAGTGTTTCAATAACACTTGGGGCACGCAATTCATAATCTATCAGTTTCTCATTTGGAGATAATTGATATTGAAAAAGAAGGATATATGTCCCCCCTTCAAGTCTTTTTGATCTTGAGTCTGATAAATTTGTGTAGTTCACACTGTTTGAAAAGCCCAAAATTATACAAATCTGATTATGATCTTTAAGAATTAGAGATGAAGATTAGAGAGAATATGATCACCAAATCTCTTGTAGATTTCTTGAGAGAATTTACAGCACTAATCAAGGATTACAGAATTGTTAATGACAAATTACAAAGCTAATGACTATTTATACTAAAGAAAAGCATTAAACCTATCTATTACAAAGCATATAAAATGGAGAACTTGAATACAACAATAACGCGCATACTTGAACCCAACATTCTCCCCCTTTGGATTCAAGTTTGAACTCTCGTAAATCTTGTCTTTCTGAGTCCGAGAAGTTTCTCCAGCCTCCTTAATGCATTCCGATATTGAATTTTCTACTCAAGTAGATTCAGAGCATTGATCAACAAATATCTATATTTTGAACTCATCCTCTCCGACTCCGCAACTTTATCATTGTTTACTCTCTTCAAGTCAAGTGTCTGTCTCACCACTCTAATAGTACCATCAGAATACTTGTTTAACTCGCTGAATCTCATAAACTTCTTTACTTGAAGGTCAGCAAAGTATATCATTCCAAACTCTGGTTGTTTAAGAATCATGTAAACTGGATATGCATCAATGTCTTCTAAATCTTGATCAAGTCTCTTCAGATTGATGATTCTTTGATTATCTTCAAGACCCATCTAAACATCAATAACCATAGTCACCTTAACATGACTCCGCATAAACCTTTTAATTGCACTGAGGGCAACAAGAGCTCCATCTTTTCTGTTTGTCATGTTTCAGATCTCACAGTACATATACTCCAAGTCTTCTTGTTGGGTTTAAGTAAGAGCGTTAAAGTTGTATTCAAGTTTCTCCTTAGTGTAGTTTTATATTGTAATAGTGTAGCTTTACTAATTCCTAGTATAAATAGTATTTTCCTTATAATTTGTCATTACCAAGTGATTAGCAGAATTGTAATCAAGATTAGAGCTGTAATTTTTTCTCTCTCAATATAATCAATCTTTGATAATATTCTCTCTACTTTTCTATTCATCTTAATTCTTGAAGATCTTATCATGTTTGTATGATTTCTGGACTTCACAATTGGTATCAAAGCAGACTGCAGCAGTTTTGATTAGAGGATTGAACAAATTTTGCACAATTCTTCACGAATTTTTGAAGATTCATCGATCTGGGTCAAAGATGTTCATCACTGTTCTTGAGTGTTCTTCGTCCAGATTGGGTTTTTAAGCCTAAATCGGTTATTTTTTTGAGTGTTATTTGTAAGGATTTACATCGCTAGATTCGTTTTTGTATTTCGAACAATCTTGATTCACACTATTTTTTATTTTAAGCAAGTTTTAAACCAGTTTTAGTCGAAAATTGAGTTTTCGTATTCTGGAAAATATTCTTCAAAACTCATATTTTTTCATGTTTTGATCCAAAATTTTGGTAAAAAGTGTGAAATTTTGTGTTTTTAGTTGAATACTAGTCCGCTTAAAGCTTGTGCAATTTAGGATGTTATCCGCTTAATACTTGTATGATTTAACATCCGTGTGAATTTTGAGTTGTTTGACATAGGTTTATCCGGACAACACTTGTGTGGATCATTGAGCGATTTAGCAATCCGTCTGGTAAACCGTAGATAACTTGAATGGATTATTGTGCGATTTAAACAATCCGGATGGCAAGTCTTTAGTAACTTGAACGGATTAGTGGGCGATTTACATAATCCGACTGGTAAGTCGTTTAAGGTTTGTGTGATTTAATAAGCGATTTAAAGAATCTGCTTGGTAAGACTTAGTGAATTTGTCTACGTGAGCGTTTTATATTTTTGATTGTACATTCTTGGTGATTGAACGAATATTGACTTTTTGATCGATTTATTTCTTTGACTTTTCATCAATTTGTTTTAAAAGGACTTATACGTACTTTGACTTGTTGACTTAGTTGACCTTGAATAGTTGACTTGTTGACTTTTTACGTCCGATTTTCATTTTGGAATTTTGACTAAGTGTTGAAAACCTCCGATTTGAGAATTTTAAATCAAATTGAATATTGTGCCTTATCTGTATTTCATTTTGCATAATCCGTCTAAATTTTGCATATTTGGTTAAAATCTGGTTAAGTGTTTTGGGCGATTTAAGTTTACTTGTTGTCCGAACTTCTAATCCGGATAACTTGAATATTCTTTGTTGACCGGACTTTCAATCCGGATAAGCTTGACTGGATTACTAATCTGGATAAGTTTTTGTGCCTAAATTGTTCTAAGTGTTGAATGTGTGTGAAGTTTTGTTTAGATATTATCATATATATATATATATATATATATATTTTTGTAAACTAATCCTTTAATTCAAACTTTGAACTGCAGTTCATCCTATTTCATACAAATTGATACGATGAGTTCACGAGAAGCAATGGCTATTGGTACTGACACCAAGCCACTTGTTCTATTTCATGGTGATTACAATCAGTGGAGAGACAGATTTTTGAACTTCATTGAAATAATGAAAGAAGGAGATCTGATAATGAAATCTTTAATGGAAGGTCCTGCTGAATTCTTCCTAGAGATAGATGCTGATTTAGTAGAAGGCATACCTACACAGAGAGTTCCTAAACTAAAGCATCAATATTCACCTGAAGAAAAAGAGAGAGCTCATGCTGATGTGTTGTGCAAGTCTTATATGATGCAAGCACTGACTAATGATATTTACACCAGTATTGACAGTCATAAATCATCAGGTCACAGCATGTGGATTCAAATCGAAAAGATGATGATGGGTTCGAAAGTGGGAACTCAGCTGAAAATCACTAACTGTATTTCAACCTATGAAGAATTCAAGGCTAAAGAAGATGAAAGTCTCGATGATGTTTACAATAGGCTTGCCAGACTGCTTAATGAACTGA
>NW_020200973.1:88528-90244 GCF_001531365.2 Cynara cardunculus var. scolymus
AAACAGTTATCTGATATCGATTTTCATGAAATCTATGAAACTCTGAAACAAAATGAGCAAGATGTTTTGAAAATCCGAAATGTAAAGAAGAAAGAAAAAGAAGTTGCTGATCCTTTGGCTCTTGTATCTGAGAGAAAGGAAAAGAAATCAAAAAGTAGATCTGGAAAGCAAGTAAAAGAAGTTAGCCAGTCAAGTGAGTCTGAAGAAGAAGACAGTAACAACTCAGATTCAGATTTTGAAATATCAGAGATCAACAGGCAATGTCAATGCTGACTAAAGCATTCCAGAAGAAGTTCCCAAAAAGGCCACACTCGAACAACCAAAGATTCTCGTCAGGATCAAAATATGAAYACAAAGACAAGTTTGGCGAGAAGAAGAAATATGAAGAAAAGAGGTTCGAGAAGAAATATGAGAAAAAACCGGAAGAAAAGAAGAATTTTATCAAAGGTGCAGCTGATGAAAACACAAAGTGTTATAACTGTGGCAAACTAGGCCACTTTGCTATAAATTGTAGGAAGCCGATAAATCACGATACCGACTACTACAAGAATAAATTTCTTCTGTCCAAACAAAGAGATGCCGACAAATCTCTTATGGCTGAGGATGAACACTGGTTGAATCTGACTGACGAAGAAGAAGAAGAAACTGAAGTTGTTGCATATGTGTGCTTGATGGCTAAAACAGATAAAGATTTGTCAGGTGATGAAGAAGAACAGATGAATGATGAGGTATTACATCAATCATGCATTAAACAGATGCAAAAGATGATGCTCAAAATTCAAACTTTCCAGCAAGAATTAAAATTAGAAAAATTACATTCAAATAATTTTGAAGATCAATTAAAAACGCAAAAAGAAAAATATACCAAATTATATATTGAAAATGTTGGAAACTTGAATTGGGCTAAGTCTTTGCAATCTGAGTCCAAATTACTTGATGAAAAATCCAATGTTTTAAAAGCCGAATTATCTGAACTAAAGAAAAAAATATAAATCATTAGCATTAATTAATGAAGAATAGGTTATTAAAATAAGTAAGTTTGATCTAAAAATAATTCAGTTAAATAAAACTCTGAAGGCTAAAGAAGAAATTTTATATAAAAGAGGACAAACTGATCAAACCATYTTTTTAAACAAACCATCTGAAACAAGATATTTTAACCCTCGGGAAGGGCTGGGTTATGAAAATCCTAAATTTTTAGAAAAAGCTTTACGTTATGCCCCGACCTTATATAATTATGAATATATTTTTTGTGGTCCCGAGTTTTCAGTAAAATTTACAAAATCTTCTGACGAGGTTGAACAAAAAGAAGATCTTAATCGTCAAAGAAAATACAAGATGCAAATTTCGTTTAATTATTCAAAACTAAATGAAAGTTACAAAAATCAAGACTCTGCAGTTTCAACAGCTTTTTTCCATAGTTATTCAAAAGCAAAGCTTGAAGCAAAACCAGTTGAACCCAAACCTTACACTCCTACTCTTATTTTAGAAAAACAAGTGGTTCAGTTGGAAAAGACTTTAAATGAAGAAAGACTATCATTTAACAAGCAAAAACAAGAACTTTTA
Organism: Cynara cardunculus var. scolymus; assembly: GCF_001531365.2. Classification (NCBI taxonomy): domain Eukaryota; kingdom Viridiplantae; phylum Streptophyta; class Magnoliopsida; order Asterales; family Asteraceae; genus Cynara; species Cynara cardunculus. The sequence continues at coordinate 90,095 of NW_020200973.1, forward strand.
GATAAAATTGATTTTTTACAAAATTCAATAAGAAAAACGGAACATGCTGAGTCTGAGTATTTTTCGTGTGAAAATTCTTTAAGTGAAGCTAATGACTCAGAAGAAATAAATGCTTTTAATGAAGAAATTAATTTTTCTAATATTTTAAAT
>NW_020200973.1:92528-94053 GCF_001531365.2 Cynara cardunculus var. scolymus
TTGGTTGAACCAGTTGACAATAATCCACCTCAACTAGATATTCAACCTATCCTAATTCCAAATATTGAACCTTCACCTGAACCTGTTCCTATAAACTCCCCAAGTTCTTATATTGATCAAAGTTCTTATACTCCCTTACCTCATAGCAAGAAGTGGACCCGAGATCATCAAATACATCAAGTAATTGGTGATCCATCAGCACCTATTCGTACACGGTCTGCGACTGCTAATGAGTGTCTGTATTCCACATTCTTGAGTAAAATTGAGCCGACTAAGGTTTATGAAGCCTTAGCAGATCCGGATTGGATATTAGCAATGCAAGAAGAGCTGAACCAGTTCGAAGCACTCAAAGTCTGGAGATTAGTACCTCGTCCTGATAATAAGATGATTATTGGTACTAAATGGGTATTCAAAAATAAAAAGAATGAAGATGATGTTGTGGTCAGAAATAAGGCTCGACTCGTTGCAAAATGATATAATCAACAAGAAGGTGTTGACTATGACGAAACGTTTGCCTCAGTTTCAAGGATTGAAGCCATAAGAATATTTTTGGCGTTCGCGACACACTGAGCTTCACGGTGTATCAGATGGACGTCAAGACAGCATTTTTATATGGACTTCTCAGAGAGGAAGTCTATGTCTCACAACCGGAGGGTTTTGTTGATCAGTCAAAGCCGGATCATGTCTACATCCTTGATCGAGCACTTTACGGCCTTAAACAAGCTCTGAGAGCCTAGTATGATTTTTATCAGAGTTTCTAGTAAAGTCAGGATTCTCGAAAGGTAATATTGACACAACCCTTTTCATTAAAAAAGAAAAGTCTGATATTATTTTGATACAAATTTATGTAGACGACATAATATTTGGATCTACAAACCCCAAATACTGTAAAAACTTTTCTGCCTTGATGGTTTCTCAGTTTAAAATGAGTATGATGGGTGAGATGAACTTCTTTTTAGGTCTTCAAATTAAACAATTATCTTCGGGTATTTTTATCTGTGAAACTAAATATATTTTAGATATCCTGAAGAAATTTAACATGGAAAACTGTTCATCTATCGAAACACCTATGGCTCATGGAACAAAGATCCATGTTGATCTTTCTGGAAAAGTTGTTGATCAGAAAACATAACGAGGTATGATAGGTTCTTTGATGTATTTGACGTCTTGTAGACCTGATATAATGTTTTCAACACATCTTCGTGCCAGATATCAGTCTAATCCAAAGGAGTCCCATCTGAGTGTCGTTAAGCGCATTTTTCGTTATCTTAAAGGGACTGCTAATCTTGGACTTTGGTATCCCAAGGGTACTAGTTTTGAACTGACAGCTTATTCAGATGCAGACTATGCAGGCTGTATATTAGACAGGAAAAGTACAACAGGACATCTACAGTTTTTGGGAGACAAGCTAGTCAGCTGGACATCAAAGAAACAAAACTATGTTTCCATTTCCACTGCAGAAGCAGAATATGTAGCTGCTGCAAGCTGCTGTTCTCAAGTGCTATGGATGCAGACACAGCTCAGA
>NW_020200973.1:94853-96788 GCF_001531365.2 Cynara cardunculus var. scolymus
GCGATTTATTCTTAAACCAGACAAGTCTTGACGGGTATTCTTCTAAATCGTACATGCCTTGAGCGATTTATTGTCCTGATTATCACTTAGATATTTTTCATCTCATAAATCGGACACCTCTTGACCGATTTATTCTAATCCGGATAAGCTTTGAGCGATTTAGAATCTGAACGGTTTTTGACTTTGACTATAAGTATTCGACTCATTTTTACTTTTTACTTTTTATCTCCATTAACTATTCATCGTCGTCTCCACTCAACTCTGGTTCATCGTTCATTTCTCTGTCAATCTCTTCTAATGTTCCATCTTTGCTAATCAAGGTCTACATCATTTGATTTATTATTCATATTCCTTGATCGTATTGATTTACATTGAACTTGTGGACTGTTTGGACTTAATCTGAGTGTTACCTTCATATTGAATCTGAAAAATGAATAATAAAAGGATAAACATAAATAAAAAAACAGTTTTATCTTTGTTTGATTGTGTATTTTGATTTCGTTTTGTGTGTATTTTGATCGTTTAGTGTGTATTTTTTTAGTGTGTATTTTGAAATTTTACTGTGTGTGATATTTTGTGTGTTGAACGGATAAGGTGATCGAAGTTCAATCCGATCAATCTTAATCCGGTTGATGATTATCCGATTTAATTCCTTTTCATTTTAGACTTAGTAATTTTTGTGTGAATGCTTTGTTTTCCGGATTTCTAATCCGGTCACAACCGTTTTTTTTCTTCTAAGTGTTAGGTTGTTCGTATGTTGTCCGGACTTCTAATTCGGTCAATAAGTTTCATCTTTTTTAGTGTTTTTGTCTTAGTTTTTGAGTTTTTGTTTTAATTTTTTTTAGAGTTTGATATTTTTTTTGTGTGTGTTATATTTTGTTTAAATAAAATGGTTTCTAATATTTTAGATTTTTTTTACAGGTTAATGGCGGAACACCGACATCAATCTGACGAGGAATCTCATGTTCCTTCCGTCATATCTGATAATATTCCCATTCACCCGCCCAACCAACCTATTCCCTCAGAAACCCTTTTCCCTCAGATAAAATACCTTGACATAAAACCCAATAACCATGTCTTTTCTTTTGCTATGCCAGCTGAATACCCTATCATTCTAGAAATCCTGAAAGGCCATCCTATATTATATTCTTTATCTGCAAATACACCTGTTCCGATGGTGTATTTACAACAATTCTGGAGCACACTCACTTTGGAAAAAGACAGGGACACAATTTATTTTGAAGGAGAAGTTGACGAATATGTCAGTCGTCTGACATTGAAACGTCTAAGAAGAATTCTTCGTATGCCCGGACCAGGCTCTACTAGTTTTGAAGACTTTATATCAGATGAACAACTGTGCTTGGACATCAAACGTCTAGGATACTTGGCATAATTGAATAATCCAACTCAAATCAAAAGACGATTCCTACCTTCAATCTGGCACTTGTTATTCTCAATTATGAATAGATGCCTGACGTCAAAGACAGCGGGCATAGATACCTATAGTAGCTCATTCCTTAAATTCTTTCATGGTATTGTCTTCTCAAGAAACTATGACTACGCTTTAGTCATATGGAATGAGTTGGTAGAGCTGGTCAATGCAAAAAGATTCCCGTCTAAAGCTCGAAAGTTTTTGCCATTTCAGAGGTTTCTACAACTGTTTATCAAGGCTATGATGAATGCTAACGAAGATATTCCGGCCAGATTAAATTCTGAAAAAGGGCAGACATTCACCATGACGAGAATTCGATAGCATACAGAAGTGGAAGACTTGGATTCTATAATGCCAGTACCATCAGAACTTATCGCCTTAGCTGATCAGACCGCTCAGTGCGTAATAGATTATAGGCGAGTGATAGATCCAATAGCTAAACCAGAACCGGTTGAACTTGCCTACGGATCACCCCATGCCTCAGATGTGAGAGAGCAGTTAGA
>NW_020200974.1:0-2142 GCF_001531365.2 Cynara cardunculus var. scolymus
TGCACACGCTGAGCCCTAAACCARCAAACCTCGCAGAGGACATTCTTTCATCCTCTGTCGAATGCACAGTTCGGGAACCTCAATCTACTCCAACATCCTCTCAAAAGGATGGTGGTTTTAAAATAAGAATCCATTCGCCCAAGGACTTGTCACAACCCAGAGAGGCATCTGTTGCCCCTCGACACTTGAGTGAACAACCAAGTTATGCTTCAGAGGCATACGAGAGATTCACAGAGACTGCGGGTCTAGAACGCCTAAAGTCTCCACTCGATCCCTCTACCGAGTTAGGCTCTGAACCTACTAGGCACGACATCAATAGAACACTGTTAGGCTCTCCAATTGGAGATGTTCGAGGATCCGGTGGAAGTCCCCGAGCTGACATCGACAAACAAGTCACTGAGGGCGCCCTACACTCCGAGGCTACTAGGTCACCATGTATTGGTGATCTAGGTTCCCTGAGTACTTGTGTGACGAAGGAGGAGTTACAAACCTTTGCCACAGAGGTATTCAAGAGGATGGATGAGTTGAAAAGCTTGTTCTCCTCCCAACCAGCGACAGAGGCTCTTGCACCTCTAACAGAGGCTCTTAAGGAGTTTACTTCCACAACTTCTGAACTCAAGGCGACCGTATCAGCCCTTCAGAGCTCTGTCCTCAACAAAGACGATCTCTCAGAAGCTTTCAGCACCCTGTCTCTCAACCCTTCTTCAATCCAAAAGCTCAAGWCAGAATTAACAGAGGTTGCCGCCCAATTTGCTGCAGACTTCATTTCCGCCGGCTACACCGATTATTCTGCCTTCAAGGATGAGATCAAAGGGATGTTCTCCAATGCGGTCACCTATGGCATTGATTCTAAATCCTCCAGGGCTAACATTAATCATCTAGCCACTCACAGAGAGCTAGACGCAATGGTTGAAGGCGTTGGAGAGACCGTGCGGAAATACACCGACCAACTTCTCAAGGAAGTCCGAGCATCCAACGAATCTATAAGAGACTGCATGAAGCAACTCATCAAAGAAGGTGACAACTTCATAAATGAGATCAATCGCTGCGTCTCTAAAATGAAATGGGCCACAGAGATGGACATCAACAATGCCTCTGTGAATGCTGAGATGGTCATAGAAAAGATGGAGAAGGCGGCTTCCAAAGTTCTTAGGTGATTGAAGAAGGCTCCCCTTACTACTTGCAAGACAAAGGCCACTAAAATCCATGACGATCAAGGAGGCGGTGACCATGATCGTCATGAGGGGGAGAAGAAGACAGAGGAACGAAAGAAGACAACCTCTACCAAACCACTAAAAATAGTGGACTCTACTACTGCCCTATTCTCAAAAGACAAATCTCCAGAGCCTAAGGGGAAAGGCAAGGGTAAAGCAGTAGAGGAGTTGCCACATAAGGGGTCAAGCTCTGAAATGCCAGAGGAGATCAATGAAGAAGAGTATGATGACCCGAATCTTGTTCGAGCACTAAAGGCTTCTTTGGCAGAGGCACAGGCGAGAAAGGGCAGAGCCCCATCCCCAGAGTTGGAGAAGGCTCTTCTTCCAAACTCGCGAAGATACCAGAAGAAACGTCCACGAGTACGTTTGACGCTCTGGTAGGAACTGTCAAGCCTATCCTACCAGAGGGGTCTACCCAGAGGCCTATACTAGAAGAAGAATCCAGAACGCCAGAATCGGCCACGGTGGGGAGGGTATCTGAGATCCTTGAATCTATTAGCAAGATTCCTACGCAGAAGGTACGCACAGAACCCGTAACCACTGTTGAGGAGATTCTGCGGTGGCGTTACTCAGCCGTGGACACAGAGCCCCCTTATGACCCAGAGCTTATAGGAATGCCCTCTGCCATTGCAAAGTTCCACTTCTCGAAACTCACCAGGCCACCAGAGCAGGTCTTCTCAGAGCATGTGATCACTTCTCTCGAAACCATATCTCCGCATACTATGCTAAAGAAGACAGTGCTATACACTCAATACGTGGTAAAAAAGGATGAAGGCAACCTATATACTTTCACAGATGCTGACCTCCACAACCTCTGCATATTTGACCTAATATTATTAGACAAGATCTTGAACAAATACATGGAGAGGAGGTCAACATATTCGATTTCTCTCAGAAGGCTGATTGAGGTAATGCGCGCTCAAGTCAA
>NW_020200974.1:2922-9762 GCF_001531365.2 Cynara cardunculus var. scolymus
TCCTCTGTCAATAAGAACATGCAAGTCAATTACAGCAGAGCCTCTGAGATGGCTCACAGAGGATCTGCGGATTTCGTCTTCTGTGAAGATTATGTTCCAACTGTTTTTCAATGGTTATTAGCTGCATGTGCTTCTCACGTGACTAGGACTTAATAGACTTTATTTGGACGGCTTAGATGATTTCACGTGTCAAGATCTTGTCAGTAAGGTCGTTAGGAACTAGTATAAATAGTGGCTAAGGCCTTTGTAATCAGTGTGCTTCCGTATGTAATCGTCTAAATTTTCAATTGAATTGATTGAAAAACCTTTGAAGCAATTCTCATGTGTTCATCTTCTTCCTCATCTTGACTGTGTGTTCTTGATTTATTTACTCTGTTCTGTTCTTATTATTGTTTTCGCTGCACTTTAATCGTCTTAGAGTTCATTCAGAGTATTAGATCAATATCAAAGCTGAATTTAAGATCCAACAACCTTCCATAAGTCATTTTGTGCCCAAATTTTATACCACAAATGTTACTATGTCAAACAACTTCTGTCCAAATTCCACATATTTTGTAATTGTTTTAGTAATTCAAATGTCCAACTCATTTTCACTTGTCAAAGCAATCTGGACAGATTGCATCCTGTCAAATCTGAGGTCAAATGGAAGGTCTAAACTTAATGTTTTACAATGATTTCACTTGAGTTGTAAACTTAACTCATCAATCCAACTTCCAGAAGAAGAATTACACATTTTTATTAATTTTTGAGAGAGTTATGTCACTTTGAACATGCATGTACGTTTCTATCCAGCAACATCATATGGCACCATAGTTTTATGTCAAGCATTTAAATACTCAAAACTCAATATTTTTGAGTGAAACAAAAACCAATAGATCAAAAACTCATCAAAGTAAACTCCAGAAGAAAAATCAAATATTTTGGATAAAGTTTTAGGGATCTATGTATGTTCAAAGTAGGGTTTACCTACTGTTGAAGATACTGTTGCATACTTAACTTGTTCTAAATGATTGGACGGTCAAAACTCCTCCTTTTTACACAATTCCAGTTGGAAAAGAACCATAACTCAACAAAGTACATTTTAAAAGAAAAATCAGAGCATTTGGACTTTTATTTTAGAAGATACGGACGACACAATTGCTAATAAACAATTTGTCAGTTCCAAAATGCCACTTTTAATGGTTAAATTCCACATGCAATGTGGTTTTACACCGTCCATTTCCTTGAGTTCTAAGTTTGTGGATCATAGATTATCATCATTTTGAGGAAATTTTCATGTCTTTGATGAATAATCTCCTATCTTAGATTCTCCAGAAAATTTGAGCTCAAAAAGAAGAAAGAAATGTGTAAAAAAATGAGAAATAATGTTGAAAAATACAAACACGATGTAACTAATCTATTACCTTTTGCTTGCTACTACTTGAAAACTTGAATGTTCTTCAAGAAGTATGGAATTTAAGGGTGTATGAAGGGTGGATTCGGCTGGAATAGAAGAGGAAGAGTCTAGTGAGAGAAGGGAGTAATGCGAATGAGGGTGAAAGTGAGAGATTTCAAAAGAAGTGGGGTTTTTATGTGTGGACTTAATGAGAATAAAGGACCGGCCCTTTTAAGGCCCAATCTAACTCATTTTTTAAAATTCTTAATTTTTTTTATAAAATAAAGCCCATTTAAATGTTAGCATAAATATAATTTGTCAAATACTGATAAAAATATCAGTATTAGATCAAAATTCCAAATTTTTGTAAAATTATGTGGACATTCTAAAAAGACTTTTATATCTTTATTTTGGATTTTATAATACCAACTTTATTATGTTTGGAGAATTTTTAATGTATTTGGCGTTACATAAGTTAACTTTATTAGCTACCCGTCGAAACAGGGTTTTCTCAACTAAGCCAGATGAATTCTAACCAACATGACTAGACCATAATAAAATATAATTCTAAATATAGAAACCTTATAAAGATGCTAACATGACGCTCCAAAAATGACGGATGTCACAGTCTCCCTATGCCGGAAGAATTTCGTCCCGAAATTTTATTCGTGAGTTCCTAGCTTTGGATCCGTTTGAGAACAAGTGGGGATACTTATTTTTCATAAAATCTTCTCTTTCCCACGTGTACTTCGGTCCATGCCTTGAAGTTCAATGAACTTTTACAATAGGGATCTTGCTACGCCTCAACTGCTTGACTTCTCTATCCATGATTTCTATTGGTTTTTCAACGAAGTGCAAGTGATCGTTAATTTGCATCTTGCGCTTTGTTAATTTGCACATCTTCCAATTGTATGATCAGTGTTTCATCGGTTAAACACTTTTTGAGATTTGATACATGAAATATATCATGAATTGTTAGGACTGAGAAATCAGTATTAATTGTATTCGTCTTGAAAGTTTATAAATAGTCTATAATTGTAAAAGTCAGCATGTTTGACTTTTCTTATATAAGTTTGACTTTGACTTTGTTTAGTTAGTTTGACCATATAAATAGAAGATGGTCTTTGTAATTAAAGAGGAGCTCATTTGTAAAAACAATACGTTTAAGGGAGTTGACTATACTTTGAATGCTTTGACCTTTTCTCTCAAAATTCATATTGTGTTCTTTGAAGATAAATCCAGATCTGCCATAGTTGTTATGAAGCTAAACGAAGATTGATCAGTGAATTTGGACTCAACAATTGGTATCAAAGCAGGATGCAAGAAATCAGAGGTTAAAGAAATCAGATTCTTTGAAGATAAGTGAATTTTTTCCTGATTTTTTTTTGTGTTCTTCGTGTTCTTGATTTTTTTTAGTTTTTGATCTGATTTTTTCATAAAATCTTGTGTTTTCATGTAATAAAAATGATCATAATGCTCAAAATTGATTTGTGAATCTTTGTTATTCACAAACTTTTCTGATTTGATCAATTTTTATCAAGATTTAATCGGTTTTTGAGTTTTAAATTTTTTTTTCGTGTTCTTATTTTTTTTTAAAATGCCAATGTTTTTGATTCATTTTTTTGTTCAAATTTTTTAGTTTTTTGTGTTTTTAATAGTTTTGATCTGTTTTTAATTGTTTTGTTTGGTTGATTTTTGTTAAACCGCCCAACATTTTGGCCCATCTTATTCTCTTCATCTTATTCATCTTCATCGAACTAGTTCTTACAGAAAAATCGATGATAAATTGAGAGGATAAAGGGTAAACCGCATACACTTCATCGGATATCTTGAGCGGAGTTCATCTACACCGCACACCACTTGAACGGAGAAGGGTTTACACCGCACGTAGCTTGAACGGATTTCTTGAGCGGTTAAGCTACACCGGTAAGTATTTGGTTTTCAATCTTGAGCGGTTTATACCTAAACCGTACACCTCTTGTCCGGTATTTATGTATACCGATCAACCCTTAAGCGGACTTCTTGACCGGTTTAGGACATTTTTTTAATCAGTATTCTGTCCGGATTTCTAATCCTTTCAATTTCAGTTTCACTTATCCAATTTTAAATCTAAGTGTTCTGTCCGGTTTAGACACATGCTTCCAGGTGAAAGATACATGCTGTCCGGTTTAATTTCAAGTCTTGACAGGTTTACATTCATTGTTGTGTCTGGTTTAAGCTGTAAGTAGTGTCTGGCTTAGGATTAATGATGTGACAGGTTTAGAGTGTAGTTTAGAAGCTGTTTGATTCTACCTGTTTGGTTGATCACTTTGTTAGGTTCTATCAGATTTGTTTTGCTTAAAACTGGTTGTTTATGTCGTTTCTTTAAGAAATTTTGAGGACTGGATCAACATATTTGAGGCAGATTTGAAGTTAAACTTTGAGCTGACTTTGTCAACATTTTGTTCCATACATATCATATGCCTCTTGTTCCATCCACCGAGATTGAATTTGCTTTGGTTTGGATTTACTGGAGTTGATTTGAGTTCAATTGAAGTACTGGAGTTTATACATCGAKCTTCTATCTGTTGCAGACTTAACACAATTTMTGTTCTTATATCAACTTGYTGCATTTATGCCAGTCATTGGTCTTGGACTCGTAAGATGCGAATGAGGCAGAACATTCTGATTTTTGGATGCGAAACCATTGGCATTTGATAAAGAAGCAGTATTGGTATTGTTTCTAGGCGCGCCGGTCAGGATTGATGAAGAACCATTGACTGTTGAAAACAGTTACAAGCTGTTTTAACATTTTGTTACTGTTTTAACATTCTGTAACAGCATTATTTGAAAGCACTATTTGCTGTTTTTGAACTTGACTATTTGCTGTTTTTGAACTTAACTGTTTGCTGTTTTTGAACTTGACTGTTTTGGTTTCAGCTTTGAGTATTTCAGGACTAAAACAGCAGCTTAGATTTCTTTGAAACAGAAAGTTTAGTGCAGCAACAGAAAGTTTAGTCAACAGGTTTAACAGCAGCAACAGGTTTAACAGCAGCTTAGCAGATTGATTTGAAGCAGAGTGTGCAGGTGACAGAAGTGTGCAGGTTAGGCAGTTCTGTGGGTTGTTACATATCTCACATAAGCTAGTGCTATTTGGTTCTTTGCAAGATTGATCGATCTGTCTTGACATAAATTGAGGACTGAAACAGCAGCTTGAGAAGAAAGCTATCTGGACAGGTCCCTCTGTGTGCTGTTGGTATCTTAATTGTTGTTGGTTCTGTTTAATAGTTTTAACAGCGACTGCTTCACTTTGGGACTTTGTGTGTCGTGTTTGTTGTTTGTGCTATTTTTGTTGTGTTTGAAACAGCAGGTCTTGACAGCATCAACCATTGCTGTTTAAAAACAGGTTCTTGTAACAGGTTCTTAACAGGTTATGTCACAGGTTATGTAACAGGTTATGTAACATGTTCTTGTTTGCTGTTTTGAGCTGATTTGGTACAGTAAGTGAGCTGTTTGGTGCAGTAACAAGAAAAGATAGATTTGTTTAAGTAAGTGAGCTGTTTGAGCTGTTCATACAAAAGAAGAACAACAGCAGAAACAACAACTGTTTAACAGTTGTTGGGGTGGAGAAGAAAGCAGCAGCAGCAACAACTTTCAGTTTCTGTTTTGGACTGAAACAGAAGCAGCTTTTGTTTTGTTTTGCATATAGAAGCTTTTGTGACTGTGTTTGCTGTTTTGTGATTATTCTTGCTGTTAGAAGTCTGAAACAGTAGCTACACAGTAAACAGTTTGCAGGTTTGTTGTTGAGTTTAAAATCTAAAATAGAGAAACAGGTACATTGTGTTCACCTTGTGCATTATCTGTGTTTATGAACTTGAGGACTGGAACAGACTTGGCCATAAAAGCAACAGTGGACAGTTCAATCCTCTAATTTAAAAAATTAACAGTGTTCTTGATTTGATTGTTCATCTGTTTTTGTGTCAGGTAAATCAAAGTACACTTTGGAAGGTTTTAAGGCATAGCATGGATTGGTTTTGGATAGATTTAACAGATTTTAAAGTCTGCTGAATTGGCTTTGCTTTCGGGGATTAAGATCAAGTCACAGAAGCCCAAGTGAAGCAACCGATAAGAGAAGCATACAAGTGGATTTTTTTTTTGTTCTACATCTGTATTGTAAAGCATTGCTATTGTTTGGTTTGGACTAGATTTTTGGACTTGGATTATTGTTTTTGGACTATTTTGGTTTCTTAGTTTGTTTGTGTTTAGATTTTCTTTTTGGATCATTGTATATCTGTTTTGTGTGTGTTTTAAGTGTTGGTGTTTTTCTATTCCTTTTGAGCTTAACTGTTCATATTTCTTTTATCTGATTTCACTGCATAGATCCTTATCTGATCATTCTATTTTTTGAAATGGCAGTTTTTTATACTAAAGAATATTGTGAGCTTAAAGAAAAGTATGATAAAGTAGATTCTAGTTTTAGCAAGGATATTTCATGGTCAACTTATCTGAGTGGTATTCTTCAGAGACAGAGAGAAGAAAAGAGAATTTTGCAAGAAAAGCTGAATGAACTGATGAGAACCTGTGCTGATACAGAAGAGACAGCTAGGTTAAACAAACAGGTTGAGGACTTAACTACTATAGTGAATAAATCTGAAAGTGAATTGTTTGAAGTAAGAGAGCTGTTAAACTTAGAGAAAGAAAAAGTTTTGAAAGTGGAAAAGGTTTTAAATGCTGAAAGGAAAGATATGGAGACAAAAAAGAAGAGATTTATTGATTTCGAAAAAAAGTTTGGAGCTGAACGCATATCTTACGAAGATAAGATTAACTCTCTCGAACTGAACGCAAAGATGCTTCTAAAGCAAATCTCGGATTTTGAGCAACTTATCATTTTGGAAAGAGAGAAAAATGCTAAAGAAAAGACAGACATTTCCGAAGACTGTCAGAGCCAACTACATAAACAGTCTGAAAGCATTGATTTAAAGCAAAAGGCTTTAGACGAAGAGAAAAAACAGTTTGCTGTTGAGAAAAGAAATACTTCAAAGAAGTATACAGCAATTGCTAAAGAGCTTACTGAGAAAAGGAAGTGGCTTGACATTGCTTCGGAGAATGACAAAAGCAGCTCMGATGAAGAGAAACGAGAGTTGATTAATCAGAAGAAAAAGTTCGAAATGCTTAAAAAGGAGTTAGAACGTAAACTCTTGGATACTTCAAAGAAATTGTCTGATCTAAAGACAGACCTTGAAACTGAATTGAACATGAGAACTGAATTGAAAAAGAAATATGATTTAGTTACTGAAGAAAGTGACCAGCTTTTACAAAAAAGTAAAAGACTTTTCGTGTGCTCAAAGTTCAACTGGTTCTCCTTCTTAGTTTAAAACTAGCTTTTATAATTGTTCATATTCGAACAGTTATTCAAGCAGTCCTAAATCTAATGTTTCTAAGAACTATTCTCGTTCTAATCAGTACTATCAAGGGTATGTCATTAG
>NW_020200974.1:12327-18030 GCF_001531365.2 Cynara cardunculus var. scolymus
ATACAAATGGGGAGAATGTTAGGACTGAGAAATCAGTATTAATTGTATTCGTCTTGAAAGTTTATAAATAGTCTATAATTGTAAAAGTCAGCGTGTTTGACTTTTCTTATAGAAGTTTGACTTTGACTTTGTTTAGTTAGTTTGACCATATAAATAGAAGATGGTCTTTGTAATTAAAGAGGAGCTCATTTGTAAAAACCATACGTTTAAGAGAGTTGACTATACTTTGAATGCTTTGACCTTTTCTCTCAAAATTCATATTGTGTTCTTTCAAGATAAATCCAGATCTGCCATTGTTGTTATGAAGCTAAACGAAGATTGATCAGTGAATTTGGACTCAACATGAATGGTGCTTAACTCTTATGGCAAATTTAACTTGTATGCTACTGGTCCAATTCTCTCAGTTACTTCAAATGGACCAATATATCGGGGACCCAATTTGCCTCTTTTCCCAAAACACATTATTCCTTTCCACAGTGAGACTTTTAAGAGTACTTTATCTCCTTTTTGGAACTCTAATGGTCTCCTCCAATTATCAGCATAACTTCTCTGGCGATCTCTTACAGCCTTGAGTCTATCCTTGATAATTACAATCTTGTCAGTATTTTCCTAGACAACATCGGGTCGAGTTAATTGCCGATCGCCGATTTCTAGTGAACTGAGTAGAGATCTGCACTTGCGTCCATATAATGCTTCATAAGGCGCACACTGAATACTCGCATGATAATTGTTATTGTACGCAACTTCGTCTAACGAAAGGTGCGTATCCCAGCTTCCCCCAAAATCTATGGCGCACGCACGTAACATATCTTCCAGTGTCTGGATTGTTCTTTCCGTCTTTCCATCCGTTTGAGGGTGGTATGAAGTACTTAGATCTAGTCGTGTACCCAAACCTCCCTAAAGTGATTACCAAAATATTGACGTAAATCGACTGTCTCTATCCAAAATGATGGAAAGAGGTACTCCATGCCGGGTGATGATTTCATTTATGTAAATCTGAGCCAGCTTCTCCATCTTATAATCTTCTCGGATTGGTAGAAAATGAGCAGATTTTGTTAGCCGATCTACAATTACCCAAATTGCATCAAGCCCTTTTCCAGTCTTGGGCAACTTAGTTATGAAGTTCCTTGATATTTTTTCCCACTTCCACTGGGGAATCTCGGGTTGCTGGAGTAGACCGGATGATTTTTGGTGTTCGGCCTTGACCATTGCACAAGTTAAATACTTATTCACATACAAGGCAATGTCTTTCTTCATTCCAGGCCACCAATAGTGTTCCTTAAGATCCTTATACATCTTATCTGCTCCAGGGTGGATTGAATATTTTGATCGATGGCTTCATTCAAAATTATTGATCTAAGATTGCCAATCTTAGGTATCCAAACCCTATTTCCCAAGTAATTCACTCCATCTGATTTCAGTTGAAACTTAGTCTCCATGTGGTGTAGGGCCTCATTCTTCAAATTCTCTTTCTGTAATGCTTCTTTTTGTTCCTTGTCAATTTGTGCTTTCAAACTCGTGTTTACTAGTACTCCCAAAGCTAGCACTCTTGTTGGTTTCACCCTTTCCTTTCTACTCAAAGCATCAACTACTACATTAGCCTTGCCTGGATGGTACTTAATTTCACAGTCATAATCACTAAGCAGTTCAACCCATCTTCTTTGTCTCATATTTAATATTTTCTGATTGAGAATGTGTTGAAGGCTTTTGTGATCAGTGAACACAGTGCACTTGGTACCATAAAGGTAATGTCTCCAAATCTTAAGCGCAAATACTACGGCTCCTAATTCTAGGTCATTCATAGTATAGTTCTTCTCGTGCACTTTGAGTTAGCTTGAGGCATATGTAATGACCTTATCTTTTTGCATTAGTATGCATATAATCCTTGATCTGATGCGTCACAATATACCACAAAGTTTTTCGAACCTTCCGGTAATGATAAAATAGGTGCATTACATAGCTTATGCTTAAGAGTCTCCAATGCTTCTTCTTGTTTCTCTCCCCAAACAAACTTCTTATCTTTCTGAGTTAAAGTTGTTAGTGGTTGCACAATTTTTGAAAAATTCGCAATGAATCGCCGATAGTAGCCTGCCAAACCAAGAAATTGACGAATTTCTATCGGGGTTCTCGGGGTTTCCCATTTCTTAATGGCCTCAATCTTTGCAGGATCTACATGAATCCCTTTTTCATTAACCACGTGACCAAGAAATTGTACTTCATGAATCTAGAATTCGCATTTGGAGAATTTTGCATACAATTTTTGGTCCCTAAGTAGCTCCAATATGAATCTTAGGTGTTGCTCATGATTCTTCTTGCTTCGTGAATAAATTAGTATGTCATCTATGAAGACGATTACAAATTTATCCAGATATGGTCTGCAAACCCTATTCATTAGATCCATAAAGATAGCCGGTGCATTGGTTAACCCAAATGGCATAACAAAAAACTCGTAATGACCGTATCGGGTCCTAAATGTCGTCTTGGGGATGTCTTCTTCACAGACTCTCATTTGATGATATCCTGATCAGAGATCGTTCTTTGAGAAGTATATGACACCTTAAAGTTGATCGAATAAATCTTCGATTCGAGGAAGAGGGTATCTATTCTTGATGGTCAACTTGTTAAGTTCCCTATAATCAATGCACATTCGCATTGATCCATCTTTCTTCTTGACGAACAAAACCGGTGCACCCTATGGTGAAAAACTAGGTCTTATGAATCCTTTATCCGATAATTCTTGAAGTTGACCTGAAAATTCTTGCATTTCCGATGGGGCCAATCGGTATGGTGCTTTTGCCACTGGGGCAGCTCCAGCAATTTAAGTCAATACCGAATTCGACTTGTCTTGGCGGGGGGTAGTCCTGGTAAATCCTCGGGAAACACTTCAAGAAACTCCTGAACTACAGGGAAATCTTCAATACATCTCTCTTTGACCTTCTTGTCTATAATGTGTGCCAAAAATGCAATGTAATTCTTCTTTAAGTACTTCCGCATCTTCAGGCATGATACTATCTTAATTTTACAATCGGACTCCTCTCCTTGAATTATAAGTGTTTCACCTCCTTCTTGAGGAATTCGGATTATGATCTCCGAACAAACTATTTCAGCTCAATTTTTGGATAGCCAATCCATGCCCATAACTATATCAAAACTTCCTAACTCAATTGAAATAAGGTCTATGCTAAAATCCTTTTGGCTAAACTTAGAGTGCAGTCCATGATTATGTCTCTAGCCCTAATTTCTTGGCCATTGGCAAATTCTATTATGTAAACGTCTTTCAACTTTTGAGGTTTTAAGTTAATCTTCGACTTAAAATCTAATGATACAAAACTTCTATCTGCTTCTGAATCAAATAATACCGATGCAAATTCATCATTCAAGAGAAATGTACCTGTAACCACATTGGGATCATGCCTAGCCTCCTTTGCTCCAATCTCAAATGCTCGGCCCCGTGCTTGACTTTTTGAGTTTCCTTGATTGGCTGGTCGGGCTTGGTTAGCATTTGTTCCTTGTTTTCTCTTCGGACAAACATTTCTCACATGGTCCAGACTTCCACATTCAAAACACAATCGCTTTCGGCAATCCTTTGTGGGTTGGCCACCTCTGTGGCATCTTCGATATATGATGCAATTCCGCAGTGCGGATATTTACATTTATTGCACTTAGGTTTGCTTCCTTGATTTACCACCTCGGTCTGGACCCCAAAATTTCCTACTACTTTCCTATCCTTGCCAAATCTTCCCCTAGATCTTTGATTCCCATGTTCTTCCACCTTTCTTTTTCCTTTGGGGAATTCCCTGGACCGAACAACATTATTTGTGAGCTTGGTCGCAATATTTATTGCCTCCTAAAGGGTCTTTGGGTTTGTCGAGTGATATTTCCTCGAATTTCTGGAGACATTCCCCAAATATATCTCTCGATTCGGACTTCCTCAGGTGTCACAAGATGTGGCACTAAATTTGCTAACTCATGGAATCGAGCAGTATATGCAGCTATGTTCTCACCTTTCATCTTATGGTTCCATAACTCCATTTCCGACTTTTGGAGTTCACTCCTTGGACTGTATTCATCCTTAAGTAGTTTCTTGAACTCCTCCCATGAAAGTTGGTTGGCCGTTTCCCGACCCCTAGTCTGAACCAATGTGTTCCACCATGTCAGTGCTCGGCCTTGCAGTAAGCATGCAACGTATTCTACCTTATTTGCTTCAGTGCATTTACTAATATGGAGAACAGATTCCATACTCTCAATCCAGGTTAATAATCCTATGGCTCCCTCGGTTCCATGGAATTCTTTTGGGTTGTAGGATCTGAAGGACTTATAGGTGCATTCCCTGGGTGTTTTAGGCTCGGAATTGGTTGGTTGATTAGCGTTCAAGCCTGCCACTACCTGGCTGACAATATTGGGGAGTGCGGCCAACAGTTGTTCTGACACGAGTCGTGCAACTTCAGGGTTTTCCCTTCTTGGCGGCATTTTCTAAATCCTAGATCAAACAGGAATTTGTTATTTCCATAGTAATACCCTTTTTTTAACAAATTTTAATCAACTAAATGACACGTAAGATATTCATCTTGAATTTAACATTTGAACATTTAGATGATCAAACAGAATAATTTTATATTCAACCAAGGTTCAGTGCATTTAAACATTTTCAAAAGATGCTAAGGGCTTACAGTCGATTACAACCCTCAAAACAGATCTTATGTTTCAACGCAAAAGAGTAGATGTTCTATCACTTGTCATCACTTTTAGAGCAGCATCCAACAAGTTAGCATTCCTAACATCAGCATCATCAACACACTCACCACTAGGCATTTATACAATCTTCTAATCTCTCGTCTAGCAACGATGACGACATCTGAGGTTCTGATCATACGCTGGTGGTGTATCTCCAAAACATTGGACAGGTTGTTCAAAATGTAGTGGTGATATCCCAGCCGTGTCTGGTGAGTTTGAGACTCTGATGCAATACCCCGCACCCACTCTCATTCATCCAGAATCATGCCCTGAGCAGGTGGTACAGGCACTCCGGCCACTATTTGGGATGCCTTGCTCCTTTGCGGTGGTTGAGATGACTCTCCTCCTGCTCTAGTGAAGTTTTCAAAAGTCACCCGTCGAGGTAGTGGAACACTTTTCCTAGCCGTGACTCTAATCCTCGGACCATGAAATGTTTGAGGTGGAATATTGGGCACTGGCTCCGATGGAGGCAATATTGATGCAGGTGATAAAGCAAGTGTCTCGCTAGTCGATGTGTCCTTATGCTCATATGGGTCTACCTCTTTATTGATTGATGAGTTCCTTCTAGATTGACTAACAACATAATCAGATTCGTCTGCCGAATATTCACTAGGAATAGATGATGACATAGTGATCTGCGATATTAACAAACTTAATTACTAGACGTACCATCAATAAGTGCTTAGTGTTAGGACAAAAATTACTAAGCAGCGACTAAAGATGGCAAGCAAGCTAGAGCCTCTGGATGACGGGAGCTTCTGGTTGCATTACTAGAGCTTCTGGATCGACATTCCATACTTGGAACAATAATGAATTTTCTAGTTCATCGACCTCTGGTTCCTCATCCATACTTAGCAAAATAAACGATTACTAGTTCATCAACCTCTGGTTCCTCATGCATAGTAGACCAATGGATCTCTGGTCTATCGACCTCTGGTTCCTCACATTTAGCAAACCAATGGATCTCTG